>NC_081414.1:639572407-639872407 GCF_030272615.1 Cryptomeria japonica
ACAACACATAATGCAATGCTAACAATCTCCCCCTTTGTCATTGATACAAAACTTCCATAAAAAACAATCAACGAAAGATCATCTTTGAGTGCACAACCATTTCTCTCTCCCCCTTTGACAACAATGGAAAAGGTGGTCAAAACTCCCCCTGAGAAACTCACTCCTTCTCCCCCTAAGGGGAAAGACATTAGCATCAGTCCAAAAAAGAATGTACATGCTACTCATTAGACCAATGCACACCCAAAATGCACATTAGTTGAAAATGGTAGGGGGTAATACCCCTAACTTCTGCTAGAGATACTCAAAAGTATCTTTGCACGATGCCTTTGTGAAAATGTCTGTAGTCTTCTCCCTTGTGGGCACATACTCAAGTCTGACCTCATTATCTATAACTTTCCCCCTCAAGAATTTATACCTGATAGATATATGCTTTGTTTTGGAATATTGTATCGGATTCTTGGAAATGTTTATTACACTAGTATTATCACATGTGATTGGAATGGGGTCATCAAATCTCACACCAATATCCTTCAAATTCTTCTTCATCCATAAAATTTGAGTACAACAAGAAGATGTTGCAATGTACTCTACTTTTGTCGTAGATAAGGACACAATTTTCTTGAGTAAGCAACTAAATAGGAGCCAAGAAAGAATGCTCCTCCAATTGATCTTTTTATATCATCAACACTTCTAGCCCAATCTGCATCTGTGTAAGTTGTGAGGTTAAAAACTTAATTTCTAGGATACCATAGACCAAACTCTTTTGTACCTTTAAGATATCTAAAAATCTTTTTTACTGCCACAACATGTGATTCTTTTGGTTCTTGCTGAAACCTTGCTACCAAACATATTGCATACATGATATCTAGTTTGGTAGCAGTCAAATATAATAGTCCTCCAATCATTGTCCTATACCGACTTGTAGCTACCTTAGGTGATTTATCATCCTTAATTAACTTACATTCGGTAGTCATAGGTTTACATACCATTTTGGAATTCTCCAACCAAAACTTCCTCAAGAATTATTTGACATACTTAGATTGAGAAATGAAAAATCCTTTATCATTCTAATTAACTTGCAATCCAAGGAAAAAAATCAACTCACCAATCATGGACATCTCAAATTATTTCTGCAACTCAACAACAAATTTTCTGCACATAACTTCATTTCCTCCAAAGATTATATCATCAACATATACTACCACAATCAAAATTTTACCTGATTCTATCTTGAAGTACAAATTACTATCCGTTGAACCCTTCTGAAATCCTTGATCAGATAGATACTTGTCTAATCTCCCATACCAAGCTCTATGAGCTTGTTTCAATCTGCAAATAATGTTTGGATCATCCCTCAACTTGAATCCTTCTGGTTGTTCAATGTAAAATTATTTTAATTCTCCATTTAGAAATGTTGATTTCACATCCATCTGATAAACCTTGAAATATTTGAATGTTGCAAATGCCAGGAACATCTAAATTGCCTCCATTCTTGCAACCGGGGCATAAGTTTCATCAAAGTCAATGCCTTCAATCTGAGTGTATCCTTTTCAAACCAACCTTGCCTTATTCATCACAACCTTTCCATCCTCATCCAGCTTGTTCTAGAATACCCATTTAGTATTGATTACATTATTATCTTCCAGTCTGTTGAATAATTCCCATGTCTGGTTTTTCTCAAACTGATCTAGTTCCTCTTTCATTGCCTTCATCCAGTTCTAATCTTTGCATGCTTCCTCTATTGTCTTTGGCTCAGTTTCAGATAGTAGGCATAGAAAGACTTGTTCTTGTGCTGCTTTGCTTCTTGTGATAACTCCTTTACTCTTGTCTTTGATGATATGATCTTCTGAGTGATTCTTCTTGACATACCTGGGAGCCTTGGATGCAGATGTCGGAGCATCCTAATCATTCTTTTCTTCACTTCTGGTTTGTCATGCCCAAACTTTTGGGCAAAAACACAACAACAATTTTTTTTTTAAAAACAACATAAAATACTAAATATTCTACATTAAAAAGGAGGGATAAATACGTTTTGTTTTAGCTAAAGGTTAACTCAGGAATTAAAAGAATGGTTTCATAAAACTGATTTGATTAACTCAACCATTCTAGCGTTAACATTTGGAGTAGACTAATTATACCCCAAAAAGGGTCGTCACAACTTAGTTTATTGATTTAATTTATTTAATTAATTTCCCCTAATTAAATTCTCTAATAATTAATCAGGAGATAATAATTATCTCAAATAGTATTTAAATAATCTAGGACTAAATAAAATCGCGTTAACATATATTTTAATGAATGCAGAAAAATTAAATGAGCAAGTGCAAGTAATGCTTTTAAATGACTAATAAAGTTAACCAAAACAAATATAATATTTTTCTAATAATCCATCTCACATTAAAGTCAAATTTAATCCCCCCTATAGATATTAAATATCAAATATTTAATATTCGGTCAATATTGACCTTATAGATTAAAATTAAACATTTTACTTATATATCATCCATTATTAAAGCTTACAAAAGGAATTTGTCTTATATATATATATGAGATTATTAGCATATATATATATATATATATATATATATATATATATATATATATATATATATATATATATATATATATATATATATATATATATATATATATATATATATATTTACCTACAATATAGGTTTTTAAAATAATAGCCCCAATATCAATTGGAGAATTAAGTTTTTCTAATAATTAACTAAATTTACAAATGGGTTACCTATTTCAAATTTGAAAAGTTTCCCCCCCTCTTTTAATATTTTATAATTATTTTCTTTTTGAACCTTAACTAGGGTTGGTTTTATTTTATAACTAACATCATTCCTTCAATTTCTAATTTCTAACCCCAACCCGAAATAGGGTTAGGGCTTCTTGTTCTAACATGTTTTTTTTTTTGTTGAATGTGTGTGTGTGTGCAGGTGGTGGCCATGGCGGCCGAGCAAAGGAGAGGTCAAAGTTTGCTAAGGGTCGGGGGGTTCGCGTGTGCAGGGGGTGAAGGCCATGATAGCACGGCGGGGAAAGGGGACTGTGGGTGCTACCCACAAGGCGGCCGAGGTCGTGTTTGTGGGTCGCGGCCCACAGTGCGACCGAGGCCACTCCTGTGGGTCGCGGCCCATAGTGGTGGCCGAAGCCGCTGCTGTGGGTCGCGGCCCACAGTGCGGCCGAGGCCGACTTGTGGGTCGCTGCCCAAGCCGCACGGTGGGTTTGCATCCACAGTGCCAAAGGCACTGAACCTTGCTCGGACCTAGTTTGCATAAAAAAATTTTGTTTACCTTTTTTTTTTTGTTTATAATATATATATATATATATATATATATATATATGACAGTGAAAACATGCACAAATGTTGAATGAACCAGAAATATTAAATAACAAAATATTTCATTTTTAGATTAGTAATATATCTATATATATATATATTTTTATTTTTATTTTATGTAGCATACATGTCTATTTCTTTCTTTAAAAACAACAGCTTAGTTTAGAACTAGAACAATAGATATTCATATATATATATATCTGCATTTTCCATTAACTTAGAGGAGGTTATTTCCAATAAAACATAATAGATTAAATTTTGTTTCCTTTCAATAACATAAAGTTTTCTTTTGATTTAAAATAACAATACCTAGATAAATCTATTTTCTACTACACATGCATTTTCAGAATAGTCAAAATATAGCAGTAATGATTTTACTTACAGCTGCAACTAACCTTTTCTAAAATCCATTTAATCAACAATAGCAAGGTGTAATGCAAGATTAAAATTAACTCTAAGAAGTCTAATAATTTTTTTTTGTTTAATAAATAGACATAAGCAAATATTTCATTTCTTTCTTTATAAATAACTACACTACTAACATTTAATTCATTTCATTTCTTTTTACATAACTACACTACTAACATTTAACTATTTTTTTATTTTATTTTTTCAATAGCTAATAAGGCGGAAATACATTTCATTCCTATTTAATTTCAAGAAGTAAACATCTATAAGGAAATAACCTAGATATCTTCTTCTTTTTTCCTTTGCAAAAATATATACTTAACTAAAATACATCTTTATTGCATGGCAAAACTAGTCAAATAATTACATTTAATACATTATGGTTCCCTACACTAAAATAGGAAGATAACAAAATCAAGCCTCTCGTTTATACTAAATGAGAGCTTGCCAAATACATTAATTCTCTGGCAGCCAAATACAAATAAAAATAGGATCAACCATAGCTTCCTTTCCAATCTTTTCCCAAGCAAACCTGCAATAAAAGTTTGTAGGTTGTGACCATGGAGGCTCACCTCCCAACCTAGGCTTACAAGAAGCCACCCCCGAGATAGGAGAACCAAGGCTAAATGAGTTACACACAAACAATAACACACAAGCAAGAAGAACTCACAACATAAACACTCCCAACCCAAGGATAAACAAAGTTACTTATGTGACTATTTCATATGGGGCGAAGATGGACCAAGTACCTAGAGGAGAATCTGCAAAATAGGAGAACATAATGCCATTGCAAGGCTACCACGTAGAATAACCACAAGTTCCAAACTTGTCCCAAAAAATCCTTATGTCTCCCAAGGCATACAAGCCAACAAACTTCCCTTATGTCCCTCATTGCATAAGCAAAACACTATGCAGCAAGGGTCCCATGATCCCTTGTGTATCACTCTCTTCCAAAGAGAGCCTCTACACTCTTAGGCTGTCAAACAACCCTTCACCCCAAGGCTACTCTACCCTCCCAAGGTGAGTATGGCCTTGAAACACCCAAAATAATAACATAAATACATGCAATAAAAATACACAAGGAAGAACTCAACATCTTCCTAAGCTTACTAAGAAAACAACAATGGAAAACAACAAACAATCTTTTCAAATTTACAAAACAACATACAAGAGGAAGTATTCAACCAACCTTAAAACTGCAAATGGGATGAGTAGAAGTTGTAGGAGAGTTTCCCAATCCACTAATCTTTTCCTTCTCAAGACTTAGCCAAAATTTCCATATCAAAATTCTCAAACTTTTCAAGAATCTATGTCTCCAAAAATGGAGAGTGGGTGATCAAACTTCTCCCTCCCAAAACCATTCCCTAAGAAGACACTCCTCACTCTTTCCAATCCTCTTGGGAAGGGTGAGGAATTTTCATAGGTTAGTCTTCCCAACACCTTACAAACTCTCTAGCCAAGGCACCTCAAAAAGGTAAAAGAGAATGGGGAAGAGAAATGTCACTCATTAGGAAGGTTGTCTAACCTAGGTAAGATCCTCAAAAGTTGAAATTTGGCCATCTTGAAAAAATTAACTTTTGGGGTGACTAAACAGTCCCTAAGGAGTGAACACATGGCTAAAATTGGCCTTAACCCATAAGTACATCATATGGCTCATTAAAAATGCTCCTAACCTGACCTTAGGAGTTAGTGTAACCCTCTAGAAACTCACCCAAAGTTTACCTACGGGTCAACCCTGAGTTGACCTTTCTAATGGCTCCCTATTCAAGACTTTCTTGGGACCATACTAGGGTATTTGAAAAATACATTGGTAAAACAAATTCCTTCTAAGGGACATGTCACTACCAACTCACTTTACAATACATGTGTCAAGTGACACCACAAAATTACACATCACTTAAATACACATGGCAATGTCCCCTTTTTGGAGTTAATAAATTAAACAATTTTCAAATTAAACACACATCCAAGCATAAACATTTACAAATTAAAACACATTTACACACAAGTTGTTGTCTCTCTAAATAGACAACCCTTGGCTTCACAAATTCACATAGGTTTAGGCTTGATTCTCCGAATAGTTTCCATGGTCACATGGATCAGTTTTCCTGCACATCTCACTTTGCACATTAGTAATCCAAAAAATCACATATAATATTATCATATGAAAAGAATACAATTCAGACATTTGCATACAATTTCAATTATAATAACCAAGTTTCCAATTATCTAATAAAATCCACATAAAATAATCTAATAAATGGCATCATCATAATCATCATGAAATTTAATAATTTATAAAGCATGCATCCATAATTTATAGCATCAAAATAAATTACTGCAAATCAGAGATAAATGACATACACCATATCAATGTTATCCAATCACTGGATCATATAGAATCTATGTCCATAATGCATCAAAATATAGTATCAATATTAGGTCCAACATGAAAATAACTGAAATGCTATGATGGCTCAGGGTAGGGCCTTATAGGTTTCTTCCTTCCTTTCCTTTTCAGCAGACTCGTCTGAGTCAAATCCTACTACTCTTTCTGACTCTTTTGAAGTGTTCTCATCAACTTTTACACTTGCACTTTCAACAATCTTATTCAATCTCTTGCTAAAACATCGATACTCATTTCTGTTTGTTGAGTAACCCAAGAATATTCCTTCATCTGCACTATTTTCAAAATTCCCAAGATTATCTTCATCTCTCCTGATATAGCACTTGCTTCCAAAGACTTTGAAATATTTCACTATCGGAGTTTTTCCATACCATAGTTCATAAGATGTCTTACCACACTTCCTCTAATACAAAATTTTATTAAAAGTGTATGTTGTTATATGAATTGCTTCATCCAATAGACTTCAAGTAACTCTGCACCTTTTAAAAATGGTTCTGGCTACTTCTTGTATAGTCTGGTTCATTCTTTCTACTACACCATCCTGCTAAGGTCTTCGGGGAGCTGATAACTGTCTTTTGATGCCATGCTTTTCAGAAAAGTCATTGAACTCATCTGAGATGAATTCTCCTCCTCTATCAGACCTTAAACACTTGATTTTTCTACCAACTTCATTCTCAACTTTTTCCTTGAATATCTTGAACTTTTTTAATGCTTTAAATTTTTCTCTGAGAAATGCAACCCAAGTCATTCTAAAATAATCATCAATCAGTAACATGAAATACCTTTCACCTTGCAGACTTTTTGCTGGGTTGGACCACAAAGATCTATGTGAATCAAATCTAATAATCTGGTGGATGAGTACTATGTTGGCATTTGCATGAAGATTGCATTAATGATACGTTATGTTGTCATTGATGTCAATTAACCGGTAATTATATTGTTGATATTGTTGTAATGATGTTTTGTAACCGGTAGGAAGAATTTGTGGAGTGAATTGGTATTGCTATGTATTGGAGAGTTGAACTGGTAAACCCTACCTGTTGATTTGATAAACCCTAACCGATTAAGTTTGGTGAATTAGTTATATTGGTTTATGATCTGGTGATGAGTTTTAATGATTATGACACGTATGATTATTGTATGAAGAGAGTTTCAAAGTGATTTTGGCACATTGACAAAATGGTTTTTGTCTAGGGAATGAGCAAGTATATTGCATGTAATGCAAAGTATGTGATGAGTTACTGAGTTCGATGAAGCGGTGATCAAGGAGCGATCGAGGTTTTCTTGATTGATGTGCAGAGATTGCTATGTAATCCAACGATCATACTTGAACCGACTTGTTTGTAATCTCTACGAGAGAATTAGGTTTTTGTTGTGTTACCGACCTAATTGATTTGTTTTTAAGGTCGATGAGTTGTTTAGTTTTAGAGTTGGCAAATTTTTAGCTGAGTGTGTAGTTGTCGAACCGGATAATGTATTTGCAGTTTGAATAAAGGCATATAGGAGCATGAAAAGGATCTGAACAAGCAAGTGTAATGCTATTCAAACAAATCACCAAACTCGTGTTGTTTTCTAACAATTACAACATAATTGAAATCCCCTAACCGAGTAAGATCTAACAAGTTTGGTGCTATTCAAATCCTCTAATTAGGTGATCCATTAGCTTGGATTTCAAATCCTCTACCGAGGTTACTCCTTATAGGGTATTGCTTATAACAAGGAATTATAGTCAATCCCTTAGCCGGGTGGTCCCTAACAGGATCTGTTCTTAACAGGACTTTTGTAAAGCTTTAACAGGATAGGCTCCTATCAAGGCGAACTTCAGACGAGTTTAGATAGTTATCTTGTGAGTCTCATCTCACCATGGTTTTTCCCATTTGGGTTTCCACGTCAAAAATATTGTGTCAAGTGGTGAATGTTTTTGTGGTTATGATTTTATTACTAATTTTCTTAACTAGCTAATCCACTTTGATAAGTCATGATAACCAAAATCATTGTGAAATGAAGTTTTACTTACGTCAGTAAAAGCATTTGGATGTTTATGAGTTTGAAGTTGTTTACTGTTAGTTTGTTGTAATAGTCAACCGGTTTATCTTGAGGGTTTTTATCATGACAGTGATATTGCATTGATAGTTCTAAGTTTACTTTGAGAGATTGATTTTGAGATTGGTGAAGTTAGTATCAGTTTTTCTATCTACTGATTCACCCCCCCTCTCAGTATTCAACCGGATTCTTATTCTTTCATCATACCAGCAATTGGTATCAGAGCATATCATGTCCTCTAAGGTCTAAGCCTAACAACTTGAGGTAAATATCTTGCAAGGAAGGTCTAAAGTTTAATAGAGAGAACTATAGGATATGGAGTGATAGAATAAAAATTTATATCAAGAGTCTAGGAAATCAATACTGGGAACATGTTGTTACTCAATATGTTGCACCTAGTGGGACTATGACTGATGATCAGAAGAAAGTGCAACAAGAAAACAATCAAGCATTAGAAGCTATTATTAGTTCTTTGTCTGATGCAGAGTATGTAGATGTTCATGGTCTAGAGACTGCATATGATGTATGGAAAAAACTTGAACAAATTTATAGCAGTGATGAACATGTTAAGATTGCTAAAGAAGAGAGTCTAAGAGGAAAGTTTGATGACATCTGGATGGTTGAAGATGAGAATATCCAGCAGTATGGTGAAAGGATCAAAGAGATAGTCGATGAAATTAAGAGTGCGGGAAGTAAAGTGGAAGATGTCACAGTGATCAGTAAGGTACTAAGAACCCTGCTACCGGTCTACACTATCCAAGTTGCAACCATTCAGGAGCTAAAATATATTGACAAAACTAAGGTAACCCTTGACTCCATCATTGGCAAGCTTACTTCTTTTGAATTAAATGGTTATGATGGTAGTGTACATAAACTTGAGTCTGCATTTAGAGCTTTTGTTTCTAACCCATCTATGAGGAAAAGTAAAGATGTCAGTCATAGTTATGAATCTAGATCCAGTAGAGAAGGTGATGATGAAGACAATTTAGTTGAGCTTGAAGCATTGTTGGCCAAGCAGTTGCCCAGAGGTACTGGTAAATATAGAGTTAAATTACCTTTGAAATGTTTTGCATGCAAAAAGATTGGACACATAGCTGCTAACTATCCTAATGGTGACAATGAGCACTGTGTATGGTGAAAATGGATAACAATAATAACAATATTGAAAGGCTAAATGAATTCAACCACAAAATCCTAGCCTAACAATCAACAAAGATCCACCATAACATATGAAGATTACCTAAGACAATGCAAATCAAATGAAATCACAAAGATTATACCATCACATGTCCAATAGGGTTTGGATCTCCATTCTTCCTATCCCCATTGATCTTGCTTGATATATATTTGCTCTCAGATTTTTATATGCACAAGAGCTCAACAAAGAACGGAATGTGGTTGCAAGTAGGATCGTAGTGTAGTCGAGTCCTCCAAATTGTCGATTAGGCTGAGTGATTAGAATGCATAGAATGATTAGGGTTTGATAATGAAGAAGGCATCTCCTTAAATAGAAGACACAATATGAAATGGAGGGATAAGATTGAGAGGTGTAAAAAGGAGGTCGGCTAGGATTAGAGGGTAGGTAAAGGAAATAATAAAATAATGAAAGGGGTAGGTAGTGTATGAATTAAGAGATGAATGACATGTGTCATGGGTAGAAAAAGCTAATGAATTAATTAAATAAATAAATATTTATTTAATAAATAGAAGAAGTAGGATAATTAAATAAATAAAAATATTTATTTAATTTAGGAAAAGGATAATTTAAATAAATAAATGTATTTATTTAAATGAGAAATAAGGCTAGAAGAGGATAAATGAATTAATTAAATAAATAAGGATTTATTTAATTAATAGAAGAATTAAGCTTAGATAATTAAATAAATAAAATATTTATTTAATTAGACATGACAATTTTTGGTGTCTACATTTTGCCCCTCTTTGAGACAATGCGGCTTGTCGCATTGTTTCAAAGAAGATAAGATGAACTGATACAGAGTTGCCCCAGGATGGGAATGATATGCCCCCTCGAGAGATTGGATGAAAATGTCTGGAAAGATTGCAGACAATCTCTCGATAAGAATGACGGGATAGAATAGAGTGACCGGATAAAGTGACAAAGTCACGGGATAACGAAGACTGACTCAGAAAATGAAGGCGAGGACTAGGGTAGGCTATAAGATAGACCACGGGGGAAAATACATCCTCATTGTCATCTACACATTCATAAGATTAGAGTGCAGAGAGAGAAAAGGGCAGCAACAGTCAGCAGCGATGGCTTTTGTTCACAGATTCGACCGTGTTCGCCGATTCTAGAGGCCAGCGGAGGTAGGAGAGCCGGTGAGTACCACAAAACCTCCTCGTACTTTGATGCATTTATTGTTGTCATTAATGCATACTAGGTAATGTAATAAATGCACGTTTATGTCAGGAAAGCACGTTTGCATTTGAAAAGTATGAATTTGCATCTTCTAGGTCAAATCGACAGTTCTGTGATGAACATACGCTGTCGATTGGATAAGCTGCTGAGAGGATACACTCAAGCAGGTCCTCTAGGAAGACTAGGATAGATCAAGGCACTTTGTGATGAACAGTGAGTACCAAGATAAAGTACTTTGTGATGAACAGGGAGTACTAAAATATGAGCAGCACTTTGTGATGAACAGGGAGTGCAAATGTGAGTAACACTTTGTGATGAACAGGAAGTGTCACACACGTAGTACTTTGTGATGAACAATGAGTACCATTAGGATAAATAGCAACACTTTGTGATGAACAGTGAGTGTCACTAGGGTAAATAGCAATATGCATTTAGATAGCGAGTAGCATTTTGTGATAAACAGTGAATGCCACTATAACTGACATGATTGAGTTGTTTGACTACAGGAGCATTTGTCGATGCTAGAGTCACGAGAGAGATTCCCGTCCACACAGAGATTGCGACCAGAGTTGTCGTTTCAGGATAGAGCTGCCATTGAGGAGATGAGATTGAGACATGTACTGTATGTGCCTGAGTTTCGGGCAAACATGGGTTTGCTGACTGCGCTGGCTGAGAGATGGCACTCTGAGACGTGCACGTTTCATCTGTCGATGGGTGAGATGACAGTCACCCTGGAGGATGTATATAGGATTATGCGAATATCGATTGATGGGGAGCTGATTTTGTACGATCGAGATGGAGATAGGGATGCCCTTAGACGAGTGTTCTAGGATCCGGGACTAGAGATGAGGGTGGGACAAGTGGCATGGGATACCATGACATGGACAGGATTAGCACTACCAACAGTGTTGGCAGGAGTTATCAGTGAGTTCCTCTGTATCATTTTTGTACCATTTTGTATAATGATGTAGATACCTGCGGGTGATTGTAGCCATATGATTTTGACATCATTGTATCATGACACTTTATATATATATATGAGATGATTCATCTTTGCGGCCGCTATATGCATGTGTACCTATGTGATGAGATGTTCTTATGTGATGCTTATGATATGGATGCAAATATGTATATGATGCAATGCAATATTTTTTTTATTTTTTATTTTTTTTATGTTTTATATGTGTATGCATGATGCAAATGTGAATGTATGTAATGCAGATGAATATGATAATGCAGATCTAAATTGTGCTAACAAGTGTTGTGTGCAGGATGTGATACAGTTGTGATATCTATATGTATGTATGAAATACTTATATGTGGTAATGTAGGTGCAGCTACATGAAATGCAAATATTTTTGGTGTGTCATTATACTCAGTCATGTGATAGCAGGCTACGCGGACTCGAGAAGGATGATGGAAGTCAATCAAGAAAGGGGGATGAAAGATAGAAGATATGAACGTGAAAGAGCTTCTTGTGCGTTATCATCATTGAGCTTTATTATGGCAAGTAGGTTATGACAATCGAGGCATATGTTTGACCCAGAAAGTCATTGTACCCGTTTTCATGGAGATAAGACAGTCACAAACAAGGAATGCCCTAGTTCATACTAGACTCACAGTGTCCTCATATCCTTGGACAAGTCATAGCATTACTAAGAGACAATCCACAGACAGCAAATGCAAATAGGTGACGATACCCCATCCTCGCCTTTCTAGTCAAAGACATCCTAGAGATAGAATCTCTAGTCAAAGACATCCTGGAAAAGCTAAAAGACATGTCACCAAAAGATAAATCAAAAGAAAACCAAGACTCGATACCAACATCCACTGTAGTCCTCAAGTTTAGTGTCTCTTGTCACTTGTATAAGTCTTATTTGATTATGGTCACAATGTTTACTTTCACAAAAAGGATAGATAGCACTGAACCATATGTTGTCTGAGTCTGTTGAAAGATTTGATTTGTTGAAGCCCATTGTTGTTGTTGTGTCTCATCTAAAACTGACTAAATCCATGAAACTGATACTTTATTGCGGAGAAGATGAAACTTTATTGCGGATCTGTGATGCAAATGCTGCTTTATTGTGGATTGTGTGCGGACAGACTGAAGGAAGCTAGAAGAAACTGTACTCCTTGAAACATGTGATGTTCTCATTTCCACACCCATCACTAGACGTAGGATTTGCCTTAGCCACAGATAGGATCTGATTTATTATGGATGGAAAGGGATGTGAAAAGGGAGGTTTATTATGAATGGCTAACCAATCTTGGGTAGATCAATAACAAGCCATGATGGGACTGGGTAAGTTTATTATGAATGAATAGGATGTGAGTGTGTGCAAAGTGAAAGGATGAAAGTGAATCCTGAAGGAGGGAGGAGCAATGTCTCTATGCATGGCGCTGGTGACCCAGTTTTCACCATGGTACTTGCCCAGGGCGCCACCGAAGTGGTTTTCACCGTTGGACGAAATTATTTCTCTTTACTTTTTTCAATTTTTCAATGTTTTCTGTGTCACAAGGCGCCTGTTTGCCAGGTTTTCACCAAGTAACGATTTTTTTTGTTTTATAATTTTTTTTTTGTATTTTTTATTTTTTTGATTTTTTTGTATTTTTGAATTAGGATATTCCGAAGAGCTATGTGTAGAACCTGCAAAGGTGCATGCTGTTGATAGGATCCTCCAAAGGTTCACCTTCTGTAGTTGAGAGCTGATATGCCCCAGAGCCATATACTGCTGTAATAATGTAAGGACCAAGCCAGTTTGGTTCAAACTTGCCCTTCTTCTCTCTGTCTTGCTGATTCTTGGGGTTTTCTCGGAGAACCAAGTCACCTACCTCAAATGTGCGAGGCTTGACTTTGTGATTGTAGTTGCATTGTTTCTTGACTGAATGATGTGTAGCTTGAGTGTCTGTCTTCCTTGATAAAGGAACTGAGATAGGATTACTAGTGTGTGGACTACACAGGCCCGTATGCGTGTCACCTGAAGAAGTTTGGGCATCCCTGATAACAAAGTCCTTCGAGGAAGCTCCATTAAAGGTCCATGATGTATCGCTAGAAGGGGATGGATGTGTGGAACAAGTGGAAGAGTTATGAAGGCTTATGATTGTGAAAAGAAGTGAAAGTAGGATAGCATGATGGAGACTTAGGATCAACAAGTATGCTTTTTGACTTAAAATTGTAGAACTTTTGCCCCCAGTTATTTTGGTGTTAAGGGAGATCAACTCTTGCTCTTTTTGCTTCATATGAGTTTTATCCTTGACTTTGATTTTTGTAGAGTCCAATAGCTTTTGATTTTGATTTGGACTGAAGCACTTTTCTTTATTTTTGACTTTTAAATTTTTCTTTTCAAAGCTTGATTTTTGATCCCTAATGAGTAAGGGCTTTTGTGATTCTTGTTGATCCAAGTCTGGGAGTGGAGTGGAAATGGAATGAGTGGATGAAATGGTAAAGCTATGTGAGTTCTCAAGAGGGCTAGCGATACGCTCATTAGATTCTTCACTGAAACCACTCTTAGGACTATTGATATCAAGAGATGCTTGCACCACTAGAGGAGATTTGCATTCAAACTTAGTAGCCAGAACACTAGGTGGTTCACACCCAATTCCTTGCAAATTGTTTATAGATTGTTCCTGTAGACTGAATACCTTAGGAGATAATGGGAGTTGGTCAACATGAAATATATACTCACCACATCCCATGTCTTTAAACTTGAAATTTTCTTTGATCTCTGCTTGTTTTGATGTAAAAGCTTTCAATGATTCTGAATCCAAATATGTTGATGAAGGAATAGCTTCTCGATTAGCTGGAATTGTTATTTCAGATCTAGGTTGCAGATTGTTGCAATATATGAATGGATTTGGATCCGCTTTGACGGTCACTTCAACTCCATTGTGTGGAAACTTGATACATCAATGATATGTAGATGGGACTGTGCTCATCTCATGAATCCATGGATGTCCCAAGAGTATGTTGTATGTGAGATCTAGATCAAGGATTTGACAAACCACATCCTTTGTAACTGGCCCAACTCTGAGAGGTAAGGTGACTGTGCCCTTGGATGAACGCTCTTCATCATCATATGCCTTGATGGTAATTTTGTTTGTAGAATTCACAGCTTTGTCGGAATATCCCAATTGTTTAATAGTGTTCAATGTACAAATGTTTAGACCTGCTCCTCCATCTATCAGGACTCATTTG
The DNA here is from genome assembly GCF_030272615.1 of Cryptomeria japonica. Taxonomy (NCBI): domain Eukaryota; kingdom Viridiplantae; phylum Streptophyta; class Pinopsida; order Cupressales; family Cupressaceae; genus Cryptomeria; species Cryptomeria japonica. Next base: position 639,587,196 of record NC_081414.1, read on the forward strand.
ATTCTATGTTTGTGTATGAAGGCTTCGATGTGTAGTGGTGCATTATGTGGCTGACTTATGGAGGCGTCATCGGCTTCTGTGAAAGTAAGGGATTGTGGAATGGAAAGGTATCCCACCATGGCTTGAAACTGGTCCACGTTCAGATCAGTAGGAACGGCGGTGTCTCTCAAGATTTTGTCAAGAATAGCTTTATGAGCGGGGGATATGCGTAAAAGCTCAAGGATGGAGATGAGCGCGGGTGTCTTCCCTAACTGTTCTACAAGGTCATACTCAGGATTGGTTGATGAAGAAGCAGTATTTTTAGTGGAGGCACCTGGCAACGTAATTTTACCTCGGCGAGTTGTAACATGACATTCAGAGGTAGGTCCGGAAGAAGATCCAACACCTCTTAGGACAATCTTGGGTCTCTGAGGAGGATTCTCAGGGTTTTTGTTCTTGATGGTAATAGTAGAGATATGATTGTCCATCGAGATATGATTGATAGTTGAATCATAGTTGTAAGGTTCTCTAGTATAGTTGGTTTGATCCTCTGTGGCTTTAGCTTTTCCCTTGTCATGTTTTGGGAATGGTTCCTTAAACATCTCATGTTCTTGATTAGACGAATGTCCCTCAATCTCAATATCACCTCTATCAATGAGATCTTGTATGATGTTCTTTAATCGATGACAATTTCCTGTCTTATGACCCTTGCTCTTATGAAATTCACAATACTCATCATCATTCCACCAATTTGGTTTAACCTTTGGTTCATATGGAGGAAAATTTGGAATTGTGATTACCTTGTTTGCCACTAGCTTCTTGAAGACTGACTCAAGTGGTTCTCCCAATGGGGTGTACTTCCTTCGTGATCTGGAAGTTGTTTGAGTATTCACTTGATTGTTTGTAGAACTTGATCCAGAAAAAATGAATTTGGGTCGCACTGTGTTGGCATCAACAACACCATCATTGACTGTGTTCTTGTTTTTATTCCAAAATCTTGGCTTGTCTTTCCCTTTAAAGTCATATTTGTTTTCCTTGAATATCTTGATGACTCCTTGTTCAATTAGGACCTTTTCTGTTGCTAAACCTTTTTCAATGACGTCCTTGAAGGTGGGCAAACAAGCTTTTCTTAGATCATAACCAATCTCTTTGTTAACATTTTGGGTGAACATTTCTACCATTTGTTTTTGTGGAATTTCACAAGAGCATCTACTGGCTAGATTTCTCCATCTTTGTAAAAATGATGCAAAAGATTCTCCCTCTTTTTGCTTAGTATTGCACAAAGTAGTGACTGATATGTTTGTCTCTATGTTGTAGGAGAAATGTTGAATAAATGCCTCTGCTAAGTCACCCCATGACTTAATTCCAGGTGGAAGTTGGGAGAACCATTCCATAGCTTGATCACCTAAGCTTTGTGGGAATAATCTCATCAAATATGTCTCTTCTGTTGCTACCTCAATGCAAGCTGTGAAAAATTGTCTTATGTGTGCCTTAGGATCCCCTTTTCCTCTATACTTATCAAATTTAGGCGTCACAAAGTGTGTAGGAAAAGGAGGCATTGGAATGCTCTTGTCAAATGGATAAGGACATATGTCTCTCATTGTGTATGTTGGCTTCGGTGTATTTATGTCCTCCATTTTCTTTTGTAAGTCCCTGATTTGTTGCTCCAAATTGCTCTTAGGTGGAGATCGACTTCTTGGACCATACCCCATGCTTGAGGCACCCATTGGAGGAGGTGCATGTTGCATATATGGATGATATTGATCATACACATGTTCATATGGAGGAGGTTTGTAATGATGTTGCATATATGGACCACTTGGTATAGATTCATGTTGAGGAACACCATATCTATTTTGTGCATGTATACCATACTCTACAGGCATGTCATGTTCTACTGTATTGCCCCCAAATTTGACACGGGGTTTCCTTGTGTCCAAATTTTGAGCATGCCTTTGAATGTCCAATTGTTTTGGTTGATCCATAGCTTGAGGATTTCTATCTGCATAAGACTTCCATAATGGTCTTTGAAGGTAAGTATCATATGTTTGAGCATGTGTATGTGGGACTTCTGGTTTTTGAAGCAAAGCTGATGGTGATTCAGGTACCATATGTGGTCCTCTATTTCCTCCACTATTAGGTCTCCTTTGATCCATGTTGGAGTGAGTTTGTTGCAAAGGTCGGTTTTCCATAAGTTGAGACATGTCAAAATCATGAGGTATCTTGGCTCCACTTTGTGCCATCATGTGTAAGAAGTATTGTCTATCCCTCCTCATTATTTCTTCAACCAATCTATTGAAATGGGGATTCATAATGGATTCTTCTACATCTGCTGAATGTATTGAAAAGTTGTCCACATTGTCATTGTGTGTAGCATTGTTGTTTGTAGTGTCTGCATTTTTCACATTTGGAATGTTTCTATAGACATCCATGTCAGGTAATGTAGTATGATCAGAATTGAAAAAGATATCATTGTCATACTCATAAGAACTCATGTTTGCGGACTCTTGAGCCTCTTTAGTTTCTCTCCTAGATTTTTGAAGACGGGTTTCAACCATGAACTAGGTATTGACCAAGATGTGTGAGGCTAGATGAAAAATGGAAAGAGTATGAAAGACCAAGAGTTGGATGAAATGTAAATGAGTCTGAAGTGTACTTGTAATGTCCAAAGTGTAAGACCAAGTATGTATGTAGTAGAGTAGGTGTGACTTCCAAAGAGAGGATAGTTTCTCTTGATGAGGTAAGCTGACCTTGACTCTAAGTAAAACCAAATGAGACCCAAAGGTAAGAAACCTTGATGAGGGACCACTTAGCAAAGTGTTGTTGTATGTAGTGTGTTGACAAAGTATGATGAGGACAAGCAAGTGACCTTTTGACTCAAGTTTAGACAAATGTGAATGTAATGTAAGGTGTAAAGCAATGATGGATTTTGTGAGACCCAAAGACAAGTTGAATGCTAGATGAAAACCTGGAGAAACAACCTAAGAAGCTCAAGAATTCCGAAACTGATTGTTCTTGTTTACTTGACTGTATAATTTTTCCAATTTGTGAAGTTGTGACCAAATCTGAATGTTTGATTGTTTTTCGTGACAAGAGGACACAATGTTGTTGAGGACTCAATGTTTGCAAGTGTTTAGACTTCAAAATGACTCCAAGAAAGTGTGTTGTTTGATGTAAAATTGTTTTGCATACACTTGAAAACACAAAAGACACAATGTTTTGTTGTTTGGTCTTGAATGTTTTGAATGTTTAAAATAAGTCAGGCACAATTCTTATGGCTGGCCAAGACAATAGTTGTTGATCCCACATGGGGTTTTACCCCCGAGGCTACGCTATTCAGAGCGGATACTTAGATGCTTGACCTCACTGGCTCCACCCTCGGCACTCACTTCTCGGGTCAGCCAAGCATCAGTCCCCATGAAAACTCCCCATGGCGAACTTTGTATCTCTACTAAGAACCGTATGTGTGTGGGCCGCTACCAGAGGTCCGACCTCCTGCCCCAACAACTAGAAGGATTTGGGCCTCTAAAACAAAATGGTGCTAGTAAGGGCATCCGCTCGTGTGGCCATACATGCGGCACTTTCAGCTCTGTAAATACAGAAGGCTCCCAGCCGGTAGGGGTTACGCCCTACAAATGATCAAATAAATTTGATCAAACGGGTTTATGGGGAGACATAGTGTCGGTATGAACTAATCAGCACACGTTATTCATAGTTTTCACCATGAATACATTTATTTATAGTGGTTCGGAAGAAGATAGCTTTTCTTTTGCTACCACTTGGGTCGTTCTCTTCTCACTAGTAGTCCTAATGACCACACGAGAAGACAGACCCTCTAAAGAATTAAACAAAAAGAGCCTATTGCTCAAGACACAAAAGACAATGATTCAATTTTAGTGCACCAATGGAAGTGTTTGCTAGTCTATGAAAACAAGGCACACAATAAAAATCCAAAAACCCTTGCCAAGGATCTGCAACAAAGATTTATTAGTAGTTTGGATTGTTTGAAATAATCACCCCTTCCTGCAAACACACAAGTTAGGTAAATTTTAGATCCAAAAGACTTTGTTGACCAATTTCATAAAAAAAAGACCACCTGTAAAATTTCAAGAGATTTTCAGAAATGTAAGAAAATCCAAAACATTTGCTAATTTGCTCCAAAAATTAATTTTTTATGAAAAATCATAAAAAATTCATATAAAATGAAAAATCTATCCAAAAAATCTGAAATTTTTACTGGAGAGTCTTGATGGTCTGCCAAACTTGCAAAAAAAAATTTCTGCAACAAATCCAAGCAGTTTGTGAGATATGAGTAAAATAATGCAAAACCCTAATTTTCAAAGATCTAATTTTTGAGGAATGATTTTGCATAAAATTTAAAATAACAAAGAATATATCCTGTGTATAATTCTAAGAGATTTCCAAAAATGTAAGAAAATCCAAAAAATTCACTAATTTTCTCTCAAAATTAATTTTTTATGAAAAATCATAAAAAATTCATACAAAATGAAAAATAGATCCAAAAAATCTAAAATTTTTACTAAATCTTTCTGATATGTTTCCTGACCTACACAAATAAATTTATGTCAAAATTAGAAATCGTTTGTGAGATCTGATCAAAATAAGGAAAAACCCTAATTTTTAAAGATCCGATTTTTAGGGAAATATTTTGCATCAAAATTAAAATCACAAAGAATAGATCCTATGTATAATTATGAGAGATTTCCAAAAATATAAGAAAATCTGAAAAATTCTCTCATTTGCTCTCAAAATTAATTTTTTTTGAAAAATCATAAAAAATTCATAGAAAATGAAAATATGCTCCAAAAATTCTGAATTTTGGCTGGAGAGCTTCTGATACTTTCTTCAACCTGCAAAAAAAATTTGGTGCAAAATTTCCTAGCCGTTTGTGAGATATGATCAAATGTCTCCAAGATCTTGATTTTGTGTTCAAAACCCTAGCTGCACAAAGTTATTCTCCAAATTGTTTTACAAAATAGCAATATAGGGTTAGAAAAATCTACAAAAAACACAGATCTAAGAAAAATCCATGTCCTATGAGGCGTGCCAAAATGTATATGGTGAAAATGGATATTAATAATAACAATATTGAAAGGCTAAATGAATCCAACCACTAAACCTTAGCCTAACAATCAACAAAGATCCACCATAACATATGAAGATTACCTAAGACAATGCAAATCAAATGAAATCACAAAGATTATACCATCACATGTCCAATAGGGTTTGGATCTCCATTCTTCCTATCTCCATTGATCTTGCTTGATATATATTTGCTCTCAGATTTTTATATGCACAAGAGCTCAACAAAGAACGGAATGTGGTTGCAAGTAGGATCGTAGTGTAGTCGAGTCCTCCAAATTGTCGATTAGGCTGAGTGATTAGAATGCATAGAATGATTAGGGTTTGATAATGAAGAAGGCATCTCCTTAAATAGAAGACACAATATGAAATGGAGGGATAAGATTGAGAGGTGTAAAAAGGAGGTCGGCTAGGATTAGAGGGTAGGTAAAGGAAATAATAAAATAATGAAAGGGGTAGGTAGTGTATGAATTAAGAGATGAATGACATGTGTCATGGGTAGAAAAAGCTAATGAATTAATTAAATAAATAAAGATTTATTTAATAAATAGAAGAAGTAGGATAATTAAATAAATAAAAATATTTATTTAATTTAGGAAAAGGATAATTTAAATAAATAAATGTATTGATTTAAATGAGAAATAAGGCTAGAAGAGGATAAATGAATTAATTAAATAAATAAGGATTTATTTAATTAATAGAAGAATTAAGCTTAGATAATTAAATAAATAGAATATTTATTTAATTAGACATGACAATTTTTGGTGTCTACAAGCACAAACAAGAGAAATTCAAGAAGTATAAGGGTAAAGGAAAAAGAGATTGTCTTATTGTTGTTGATGGTGGTATCACTAATGAGGAATCTAATGGTGATGCTAATGAAGATATTGTGTTTGTAGCCATTAAAGATGAGATATCTTATCAGAAGGCATTAGTATCTCGAATGGATAACTTTAATGATTGGATCATTGATAGTGGTTGTTCACATCACATGACCGGTGACCAGAGAAAATTTCTTTCTTTGAAGGAATTTGATGGCGGAGTTGTAAGATTTGGTAATGACTCACCCTGCATGGTTAAAGGTAAGGGAACTATTTCTCTTAATGGAAAGAGTAGTGCAGATGATGTCTATTGGATTGAAGGTTTAAGAACAATCTTTTGAGTGTGGCACAACTCAATGACAGAGGATACCCATTGGAGTTTAAGAACAGTATGTGCAAAATCTATGGGAACAAAGGTGAAATAATTGCAATCAGAAATCAAACTAAAGGCAACCTGTTTCACGTTAATCCTAAAGTCAGCAACTATTTAATTGCAAAGATAGATGATAGTTGGATTTGGCATAGGAGATTTTATCATATAAACTTTGATAACATTGTTAAAGTAAGTCCAAGACATTGAGAGGTTTACCTCAGTTGGACAAACCGGTTAATGCTCTCTATAAGGAATGTTAGTTCGGAAAGATGACATCCTCAACTTTCAAGAGAAAATATTTTTCAGTGGAACATCTGTTAGATTTGGTTCATACAAATCGTTGTGGACCAATAAGGACAAAAAGTATTCAAGGTGAGAGATATTTTATGATCTTCACTGATGATTGCTCAAGGATGATGTGGGTCACAATCTTGAAGGATAAGACTGAATCTTTAAGTAAGTTCAAGGCATTCAGGGCCTTAGCTGAGAAGGAGAACGGTAAGAAGATAAAGTGTCTGAGGACAGATCAAGGCGGTGAATTTACTTCTAAGGAATTCACTAGATATTGTGAAGAAAATGGTATCAAACAATAGCTTTCTACACCGAGGACACCACAGCAGAATGGTATCGCAGAGAGAAACAACCAGTCAATTGTTGAAGTTGCTAGGACGATGTTGATACAAGGAGGTGTAGTGAAAACATTTTGCAGGGAAGTTGTCAGCACAACTATCTATACTATGAACCAGATTCTGGTAAAGAGAGGTAAGAACAAGACTCCTTATGAATACTAGTATGGAAGATCAACTAATGTTAGTTATTTCAAGATAAGAAGCAAATGTTTTATTAAGAGAGGTGATTATGTTAGCAAACTTGAGGCTAAAAGTGATGAAGGTATATTTCTTGGTTATTCCACCAAGAGTAAGGCCTACAAGTGTTTTAACAACCGGACACAGAGAATTATTGATCTAGTGTTGATATTCGAGTGGATGAATATCCTGAAGTCTCAGAGGAAACCTGTTTGGTGAAAAAGGATGAAGATCCTTACATTTTGTTTTTGGAACCAGAAACTATGAAACCTGAAACCGGTAAAGCAAATAGTGATGTACCAGTTCAACCGAAACAAATAAATTCAGAAGAAGATGAACCTGAAGATAATGATCATGTTATTCCAAGATATGTGAGACTCAATCACAATCCCAAGCAGATGATTGGAGATAAGGAATGTGGAGTACTAACCAGAAGAAGAATCAGAGAGAATTCCTGCATGATCTCCACTATTAAACCAAGAACTGTTAAGGAAACATTTGGTGATGATAATTGGGTTAAAGCTATGGAGGAGGAACTAGATCAAATTGAGAAGAACACATGGACCCTAGTACCCAGACCGGTAAATAAAAATGTGATAGGTACTAAGTGGGTATTCAGGAACAAGTTGACTGAAGATGGTGTTGTAGTTTGCAACAAAGGTAGGTTGGTTTGCAAAGGTTATGCACAAGAGGAAGGAGAAGATTATGGTGAGACTTTTGTACCAGTGGAAAGACTGGAAGGTGTCAGAAATTTACTTGCATTTGTAGCACATAAGAAATTCAAGGTATACCAGATGGATGTTAAGTCAGCATTTTTGAATGGGATACTGGAAGAAGAAGTATACATTGAGCAACCAGATGGTTATGCTTTGACTGATGAGAAAGATATGGTATGCGGATTGCATAAGGCTTTATATGGATTAAAGAAAGCATCGAGAGCATGGTATGAAAGGCTTCATATACATCTGATGAAGATAGCAACATATATCTCAAATCTGAAGGAGATAAAATATTGGTAAGTGAAGTATTTGTAGATGATATCATATTTGGAGGTAATGATGACATGAGCAATGATTTTGCAGATGAAATGAAAAATGAGTTTGAAATGTCTCTAGTGGGTCAAATAAAAAATTTCATAGGCTTGCAAATATAGCAAATGAAGAATGGTATTTTCATCACACAGTCTAAGTATGTGAAAGAGGTCTTGAAGACATTTGGTATGAGTGATTGTAAACCAGTTGGGACACCAAAGGTTATAAGTTGTAAGTTGTCTAAGGAAGATGAATCCACATCTGTTGATGAGAAGGAATACAGGTCAATGATTTGAAAATTGCACTATGTTGTTCACAACAGACCGGATATAGCTCATGCAGTTGGGCTAGTTGCTAGATTCCAAAAGAATCCTAAGGAAACACATTTGATAGCAACCAAGAGGATTTTTAGATATTTGAAAGGTATTGTTGACTATGGATTATGGTGTCCATATGGAGGAAACTTTGACTTGAAGGTTTATACAGATGCAGATTGAGCAGGATATGTTGATGACAGGAAAAGCACAACCGGTGGAGCATTTTTTCTTGGAGGAAGACTTGTTTCATGGAGTAGTAAGAACCAGAGTTGTACATCACAATCTACTGTTGAAGCTGAGTATGTTGCAGCTTACATGAATTGTACCCAGGCTATCTGGATGAGGCACATTTTGGAAGGTTTTAAGATGAAGATTTCAGAACCTGTAAAGATCTCATGTGATAATACAAGTGCCATAAATATTTCCAAAAACCCTATTTTGCACGCACGAACCAAGCATATTGAATTGAAGTATCATTTCTTAAGGGAAAAAGTGCTGAGTAAAGATGTGATCTTGGAGCATGTTTCTACCAAGGAGCAGCTTGCAGATATCTTTACTAAACCTTTGCCTAAGAGTACTTTTGAGTATCTTAGAACTCAGCTAGGGGTTGTACCCCTTCATGAGGTCAGTTGAGCATGATTTAGATTACATCAGTCCCAGAGTTACTTGCAAAATTTTCAAGCAGGATTGGTGTAGAAGTGGAGTTATTCCACAAGGGGAGCATCAAGTTGCAAGTTGTTGATGCTAAATAGTGAAATTTGACATTGCATGTTTTACTTTCAATTTGGCATTGTTGTCAAAGGGGGAGAAGAACTATGTGATTTGTATGATTGACAGAGAGAAGGAAGTCAAGATGAAGACGAGGTGAATACTTAATAATGTAAACTAGGATTCCTATTCACAATCACAACAATCAATGGTATTGATATTTGTATTGCCATCAATGCCAAAGGGGGAAATTGTTGTCATTTGCATGAAGATGTCATTAATGATATGTTATGTTGTCATTGATGTCAATTAACCGGTAATGATATTGTTGATATTGTTGTAATGATGTTTTGTAATCAGTAGGAAGAGCTAGTGAAGGAAACTATAACCAGTAGGAAGAATTTATGGAGTGAACCGGTATTGCTATGTATTGGAGAGTTGAACTAGTAAACCCTACCTATTTATTTGATAAACCCTAACCGATTAAGTTTGGTGAATTGGTTATATTGGTTCATGATCTAATGATGAGCAGTAATGATTATGACACATATGGTTATTATATGAAGAGATTTTCAAAGTGATTTTGGTGCATTGATAAAACAGTTTTTATCTAGGGAATGAGAAAGTATATTGCATGTAATGCAAAGCACGTGATGAGTTACTGAGTTCAATGAAGTGGTGATCAAGGAGCAATCAAGGTTTTCTTGATTGATGTGTAGAGATTGCTATGTAATCCAATGATCATACTTGAACCGACTTGTTTGTAATCTCTATGAGAGAATTAGGTTTTTGTTGTGTTACTGACCTATTTGATTTGTTTTTAAGGTCAATGAGTTGTATAGTTTCAGACTTGGCAAAGTTTTAGCTGAGTGTGTGGTTGCCGAACCGGATGATGTATCTACAGTTTGAGTAAAGGCAGATAGGAGCATGAAAAGGATCTGAACAAGCAAGTGTAGTGCTATTCAAACATATCAGCAAACTCCTATTGTTTTCTAATAATTAATCCCCTAACCGGGTAAGCTCTACTAGGCTTGGTGCTATTCAAATCCTCTAATCAAGTGATCCATTAGCTTGGATTTCAAATCCTCTACCGAGGTTACTCCTTACAGAATATTTCTTCTAACAAGCCATTATAGTCAATCCCTTAACCGGGTGGTCCCTAACAGGATTTGTTCTTAACAGGACTTTTATAAAGCTTTAATAGGCTAGGCTCCTAATAGGGTGAACTTTAGAAGAGTTCAGATAGTTATCTTGTTATTCTCATCTCATCGTGGTTTTTCCCATTTGGGTTTCCACGTCAAAAATATTGTGTCAAGTAGTGAATGTTTTTGTGATTATGATCTTATGGTTGATTTTCTTAACTACTTAATCCACTTTGATAAGTCATGATAACCAAAAGCATTGTGAAATGAAGTTTTATTTATGTCAATAAAAGCATTTGGATGTTTATGAGTTTGAAGTTGTTTACTGTTAGTTTGTTGTAACAGTCAACCGGTTTATCTTGAGGGTTTTTATCTTGACAGTGATATTGCATTGATAGATCTAAGTTTACTTTGAGAGATTGATTTTGAGGTTGGTGAAGTTAGTATTATTTTTCTATCTACTGATTCACCCTCCCCCCTCTCAATAGTCAACCGGATTCTTATTCTTTCATCATACCGTCATACTCCTTTCCTCTGAATGTTCTTCTAGTTTTCTTTCCTATTTGACATTCTTCGTAGATGTTGTTCTCCAATTTAGACAATCTGGGCAAATCTCTTACTACACTTTTTGAACTAATTTGTACCAAATTATCAAAGTTGATATGACACATCCTTCGGTGCCATAGCCAACTGTCATCAAGTTGTGAAATCAAGCAATGCTTTATAGCTCCTTCCAACTGGTACATATTTCCATTTGTCCTTCTTCCAATTGCAATAATCATTTGGGAATCCTTCCGGATCTCACATCCATTGTCCTAAAAGACAACATTGTATCCATTTTTGCACATATGTCCAACACTTCTGAGATTGTGATGCAAACCCTTCACATAATAAATATTGTCAGTGTTATGCTTTCCATCAAAGGTAATTGAACCAATACCAAAAATTTGTGTTGTCTGATGATCTCCAAATCTAACTGAACCTCCATCATACTTTTCAAGTTTTATGAATTTGTTTTTTTAACCAGTCATATGATTTGAGCATCTACTATTAATCAACCATTCATTCTTATCTCTTCTAGCATGAAATGTGTTAGCAACAGTCTTAGAGATATCATACTTAGGAAAATCCTTTTCTACTAAAAACAAATAATCACCATCCTCATAGTCTGATTCATCATCTGAAATGTCAGCATCATCCTTAACATAATATGTCTTCTTATTGAACTTTCCCTTGTTTTCCTTAAAATTTTGTCTATTTCTCTTTTCCAGACATCTAGTTGCAATATGACCAATTTTACTACATCTAAAACATTTAAAGGGTAACATACCTTTGTATTTGTTGGTTCCTTTCTTCAATTTCCTTACAAAATTTTCTTCTACCTCATCTTCTAGACTATCTTCAGATGCCTTGAATGCAGTCTCTTCATCCTTTTTGAATTTTCTTACTTCAAATGTAGTTAGGGTACCAAACAGTTGCTCTCTAGTGAACTTCTTTGGATCCTAAGTTTTTTCAATTGCAGAGATCTTGTCACTGTAGCTCACCAGTAATGTCATTAGAATATTGTCAATCACATCTTCATTTCTCAAAGTGCCTCCAAGATCTCTAATCTCATTCACTGAGGTATCAACCTTCTCAAAATAGCTCACAATATCATCTCCTTCTTCCAACCTTAGGTTTCCATATCTTCTCTTAGCAGTCAATCTCTTTGTTCGCTTGACTCTCTCATTTCCTTCATAGATGTCTTTTAACTTCTACCAGAATTCATAAGCAATATTCAAAGACATTATCTTAGTCAATTAAGTTTTTGATAATGCACTAAAAATATCATACCTTGATTTTTCATTTTCTTCATACGCTTGAATCTCATCCGAAGTATTAAGTCCATTTGTTGGAGCGACATACTTACTCTCCACAGCCTTCCAAGTATTGTAACCCAAAGAAACCAAGTAACCTCTCATCTTCACTTTCCAAAAACTATAATCATATCCTTCAAAGATAAGAATGGACAACTTGTGTGCCATTGGATCAAGATCTACCTCAAGTGGTTAAGCTCTACATTAAGGAATCACAACTCTGATACCAATTGCTGAATATGAATATCCGAGCAATTGAGAGGGGGGGTGAATTAGTTGATAATAAATTTAATAATTTTAACCTTGATGCACAAATCCGAAATATTAAGCTAAATTAACAGAATTAGGAAACACATGAAAAATTTAGATTAGACACAAGATACACTAGAATTTACGTGGAGAACCCAAGAAGGGAAAAACCACAGAGAATTCTAATACTCAATATATGAACACCGGTTAAGGTGATTTTTATAATGGGTGGCCCACTGCCGGTTTGGCTCATTGTCGGTGGGCTCACTGCCTTAAAAATCTCACTACCAATATGCTTATTACAGATGGGCTCACTACCCTGGAAGGCTCATTGTCGAAGAAGAAAGAAAGACAAAGAGAATCTACCACAAGAAAAACACAGTCTGTATTGTGAGAACTTCTTCCGGTAAATATCTCACACAATCACTGGATTCCTTCAATCTTGCATGTTTTCAACACAAAAAGACATATATAAAATCATCAAATCAAACTCCTATATATACTTTCTCCAAAAATCAGAATTTTCAATGTCAGCTAAGACAGGGATCTAAAATAGGTCTCCACTAATCATTTCGGTGGTGGCAAGGAATGAAAAGTGAAACATATCACACTGTTCTTCCTCGAACATATCAACACACTATATAAATCTACAAAGTTGAACCTAAAACGCATCCGCACACTATGCAATCTCAATATTCGATCTAAGGCCTCGAGCTCCAAGTCACATCGGACCCAAAGATAATACAAAAAATCATCTTTCGAGATCCCAATCACATCCAGTGAAACCTATGCCTAAATTAAACACTCCTGCTCATCATACCACATCCAGACTTAATCCAGACCTAAAGGTTGACATCAATGACAACACATAATGCAATGCTAACATAGTGGACATGTTTATTCAGTTTGTGCAATATTCTCTAGTGGTGTTTTTGTTCTGCAAGTGAATTATGTAGGTCTATGCTTGGTATATTCAATCGTGATATGTTTTTCAATGTGTTGATTGGGTTATATTGATTGGATTATACTTTTGGTTCAAATATGCTTTAAGAGTTATGTCATATGATTGTTATGGGTCTCACCATGGTGTTTGGAGATCTGCATTGAGTAATTTGCATAAGAATATGTTTTTAGTCGACTGGTTGTTGAGTGTTAGTCACAACCTGTGCTGAGAGGGGAGGGGTGAATCAACACTTAATCAATTTTTCACAATTTAACTTTTAACTTAAATCTACATTCATCTAAAATCCAACAATATACTTAATCACTGAAGTAAAATATGCAAGCATGAAAAGTTGACAGTGACACCAAGAAGTTATCTCGTGGAAACCCAAATGGGAGAAAACCACGGTGTGAGTAGGAACTCACAAAATTTGTACTCTTTTGAAGTACGCCCAGTGAGGAGCCATCCTTATTAGGAGATTACAAAGATACTATTAGGTGCCACCCGGTTAAGGGATTTTGATCAAGTTCGCTTAGTTCCTTTACCCTGTTAAAGGTATGCTTGGTTAAAGGACTTAGAACATCAATTAAGATGTCACTCGGTTAAGGGATTTTACAATAGGGAACTATTAAAGTCCACCCGGTTAAGGTATTTATGTTGCAGTGGTTAGAAAGCAACAGATGGATGATCTGCTGAATTAGCTACTGATAGCTTGATCAGATCTCAATATGAATCACACTCAATACACATCGGTTGTATCTTCTCTGCACAACACCAATTTTCTTCTAACACCTTCGGCTCTTCACTCAGCCTGTCACCTTTCCCTCAGCATTGCACTTTGTCGATCCTCTAACCTTCGGCTCTGCACTCTGTCCTTCGACTCTGCACTCTGTCAGTTCTCTGTCCTTCGGCTCTGTACTCAGTCGATTCTCTTTCCTTCGGCTCTGTACTTAGCCGGTTCTCTGTCTCTAGACTTTTCACTTAGTCAATCTACCTCAAACACACTCTACTATGCTAACACCTCTTAGCACTTCCTCTCTCTCTTCTCTTCACCTTGGATTGCCTTCAACAAGATTTACTTGTTTCAAATTTCATGATCAAAAACTTCTAAATGAACTCAAGAACACTTTATACAATTTCTACCGACACTTTCAGGAATTCCCTCAATCAAAGCAATCATAGATTTCAGAATATTTGAAATTCAAAATCTCCCTATCTTTCTCTATGCACCTTACAACAATTTTGTCAAGTGTTCAACAACTTCTACCACTGCATCTCCCAAAGATAGAAACTTTTGAGTCGTGTACAGTCAGATAAGTGTGAACCAGAAAATCAGCATGCAATCATGCTTAACTGCATGATAATTGAAAATTGACCTTACCAACATGTGATTTGGCATAGACACAAGCTCACCAACTTATCCTTTGCCACCGCAGTTGAACAACCGATCACCGCTCTGAGATTTATGGTGATTATTTGTCTTCCTTCTATCATATTGGTGTACCGGTATGCCACTGCACTTCTATATTACCAGTTCATCCTTTAATTGCTGGTTTGTTGTGCTAGCATCAAGTCTCTTCCCCTGTTTTCCAATGAGTTACCGGTTTGCATACAACTTCAAGTTTTTTTGCCTAAGTCACTTTTTGTGACTTCATCATCATCAAAGTGACCGATCTTCTTGAATGATAGACCGATTGGCTTAGTTTATCTTTCCTTGAGCTGATTGAACCTTTGATCATTCAATACCAATGTTGTCTCCATGTATTGTAAGTCATCACTTTTGCTTACTGAAAAAAAATACCACTCTACCTATACCACTTCACCGGTTAGTGTCTTCACCGGTAAGTCTTGGACATCAATGAAAAATCTTAGCACATATACCGGTTCTCTAGATTGACTAGTTTTGACAATGCCAACAATCCAACAATCTCTCCCTTTGGCATTGATGGCAAACATTTCAAAATCTAGCTAATTAGTTGCATGTTCCTTCATCTCTATACCAGTCCAGTCATTACTTATGCCCTAAGTAATGAATATCTCCCCCTATCACTGGTCATACTCTGATACAGTAACTTCAACTCAATCACTACCTGCAAATGATCAAGCATTCTAATCATATCTTTGTACCAGTCCAGTCATTACTTTTGCCCTGAGTAATGAATATCTCCACGTGTCAAGTTAGTCATACTTTGATACAGCAACTTCAGCTCAATCACTACCTGCCAATGCTCAAGCACTCTAATCATATCTCCCCCTTTGACAATAATGCCAAAGAGTCATTTCTGAACACTTACAAGACTGCTCCCCCTAACTGGAGTAGTCCACACTAATCAATCTAGTCATTTCTGAAAGAAAACTTGAAATCATACCAGATTGATGTAGAACCCAATTTGCTTACTTTACTGAATGGAGGGGCATAACCCCCAACTTATCTCTGAGATAGTTAAAGGTGTCCTTCTGTAGTGGCTTGGTGAATATATTAGCTACTTGCTCTTTTGTTGGTATGTACTCCAACACCACTTCCTTTTCTTGAACTTGTTCCCTTAGATAGTGATATTTGATGGATATATGCTTCGTTTTGGAGTGCATCACCAGGTTCTTGGATATGTCAATTGCATTGGTGTTGTCACAATGAATCACTATCAGTCCAACCACTTTTTCTTGTATCCCTTCCCACAGTTGCTTGATCCAAACTATTTGTGTGCAATTGATTGCAGCAGCTACATACTCAGCCTCAACTGTGGATTGAGATATATAGTTTTGTTTCCTATTTGTCCAAGATACAATCTTGTCTCTGAGAAAGAATGCACCTCCACTAGTGCTTTTCCTATCATCGATTTTTCCAGCCCAATCTGAATCAGTGAAGACACTTAAACTGAAGTCTCCCTTGTGTGGATACCAGAGACCATACTCATCAATCCCCTTTAGGTATCTTAATATTATTTTTACTGTCATCATGTGAGTCTCTTTTGGATTTGTAGAAAATCTAGCAACCAAGCCAACAACTTGTGCTGTGTCTAGTCTACTATGTACTACATGTTGTAACTTACCGATCATGGACCGGTAAAGTGTCTCATTCACTTCTTCAGCCTCATCATATTTAGATAGCTTGCAACCTGTAACCATTGGAGTTCCAACATGTTTGCAATCTTCCATTTCAAAAGTTTTCAGAATTTCCCTTATGTACTTAGTCTGACTGATGAAGATGTCATTATTTAATTGAGAGACTTGCAGACCAATAAAAAACTTTATCTCACCAATCATGGACATCTCAAACTCTTACCGCATTTGTTCTACAAAGCTTCTTCTCATCTCATCATCTCCCCCAAAGATGATGTCATCCACAAAGATCTCAACTATTAGATGTTTTCCTTTAGCTCCACTCTTCATATACAGGTTAGTGTTATCACTAGTTCTTTTGAACCCTATGCTTAGCATATATGAGTGTAACCTCTCATACCAACCTCTCGGTGCTTGTTTCAACCCCTACAGAGCCTTATGCAACTTGCATACCATATTCCTCCCATCTTCAGATGCAAACCCTTTTGGTTGCTCTATATATACTTCTTCCTCTAACACCCCATTTAAGAATGTCGATTTGACATCCATTTGGTATACTTTAAACCTTTTATAAGCAGCATAGGCCAACAAAATTTTGACCCCTTCCATACTGGCCATCAATGCGAAGGTTTCTCCATAGTCAAAACCTTCTTCTTGAGCATAGCCCTTATAGCTTTCTTTCTTATCAATTTATTGGTTTCATCCATTTTATTTCTGAACACCCACTTGTTGCCTATTACATTTTTGTTTTCCGGTTTGGGCACCAAAGTCCATGTATCATTTTTCTCAATATTCTCCAGTTCTTCTTCCATGGCTTTGATCAAGTAATCATCTTTTAGAGCCTCCTTTGTTGTTTTGGGCTAAAAAATGGAGACCATACACTCATTCTCTCTTGCTCTTCTTCTGGTTAGAACTCCTGCATCCTTGTCATCGATGATATTTTTTGCAGAGTGATTATTTCTGACATATTTAGCCAATACTGGTTCATGCCTAGGAGCTTCTTCTACTGGTTGTGTAGGTTCTACTTCACAACCTTCTTCATTAGCCACTTCAATAGGATCTTCTTCTGTAGGTTTCACCAGTACATTGTACTCGAACCCTTTATAGTCCTCCAGTTCACTCTTACTATTATGTTCATTTTTCTCAGAGTACTCGAACCCTTTATAGTCCTTTTGTTTAAACATCATTATGCCTTGCCCTTTGTTAAGTAACCTAAGAAGATTCCTTCATCACTCTTGGGATCAAAATTTCCAGTGTTCTCGTCCCTCTTGATATAGCACCTACTTCCAAATACTTTAAAATAACAAACATTAGGTGAGTATCCACTCCATCATTCATAGGGAGTTTTATTTGTCCCTTTCTTTACCTGTATTCGGTTCAAAGTGTATACAACAGTTCTTATTGCTTTTGTCCAGAAGATATGTGGGATGTCCTTCTGTATCATCAGAGTCCTTACACAATCAATAAGAGTTTTGTTTCTTCTTTTAGCAACTCCATTCTGCTGAGGTGTTCTAGGTACAGACATTTTGTCTCATAATCCCCTGTTCCTCGCAGTAATTCAAGACCTCTTGAGAGGTGAACTCTCCTCCTCTATCTGATCTCAGACACTTCAGATTCTTACCGATTCCTCTTTCTACTCGAGCCTTAAACACCTTAAACATGTGAAAGGCTTCAGATTTTTCCCTCAAGAATACAACCCACATTATTCTTGAAAAGTCATCCATGAACAACATATAATACCGGTCTCCATAGAAACTCTTGGTTCTCATGGGACCGCATAGGTCTGTGTGAACTAAGTCCAGCACATTTTCAGATGAGAAAGTTTTACTGCTGAAACTAGACCTGGTCAACTTTCCTAGTTGACACTCTTTGCACATAGCATTTTCAGGTTTTACTATGTCAGGCATACCTCTGAAAGATTTTGCCCTACTAACTTTTGCTATGCTATAAAAGTTAACATGACACAATCTTTTGTGCCACAACCACAAATGCAATGCCACCTCCATTAGATCCCTTTGATTCTTCATCAATGAGTCCTTCTTCTGCAAGATAACATTCCTTCTTGCTCTTGTCCCTATAGCTTCTGAAATTATCTTTCTTGTCTCTATCATTGTTAGGACATCTTGAAGCAATATGACCTATCTTATTATAGGAGAAGCACTTTAAGGGTAGTTTACCTTTGTATTTTCCTTTACCTCTTGGCAATCTTCTTGCCAATAGAGCTTCAATTTCATCTTGCTCCTGTTCCTCAAATAACAGATTGTCATTTTCATGGGAATGATCGGTTCTGGTAGTATAAATACTACCGGTTTCTTTCATTCTCCTTGTTGGTGCATGCATCATGGATGCTTTGAAAGAAGCATCAATCTTTGGTACGTTGTTGTCATAATTGCTCAACTCAAAAGCAGTCAACTTACCGAACAATGAGTCAAGAGTTACATTGATTGTTCCCAAGGATCTGAGTTCTTGGATAGCAGAGACCCTTATTGCATATTGCAGTAGCAAGGTTCTCATGATTTTGCTAACCACATCATCCTCCTCAAGCTTTCCTCCAACAATTTTAATGGAGTTTACTACATCCTTTATCCTCTTACTATACTGCTCTATGTTTTCTCCTTCCTGCATCCTCATCTCAACATATTTTCCTCTCAAGTTGTCTACTTTGGCCTTTTGAACATGGGGATCTCCCCCATAGACTGTCTTCAGCTTATTTCATATCTAAAAAGTTGTTTTCAAATATTGTACCTCAGCAAATTCATTATTTGAAAGTGTGCTAACAATCAGATCCATAGCAGCAATATTATCCTGCCCTTCCTTGATCTGGTCTAGAGTAAGAGTCCCTGAAGGTTCATTGTACTCTGTGATCACATGCTTCCAGTAGTGTTCACCTAGGGATCTTAGATATAGTTCATTCTTCCATACCATAAGGTGTAATTCTCCTTAGAGAACTTAGGACCCTCCTTACACATCATCTTGGATCTCTCCCTAATCCGATTAAGCTTCTTTTGATTCTAGGGACCTGAGGCTTTGATACCAATTGTTAGTCCCAATCAATGTTGAAAGGGGAGGGTGAATCAGCACTTAATAAAATTATCACAATTTAACTTTTAACTTAAATCTGTATTCATCTAAAATCCAACAATATACTTAATCACTGAAGTAAAATATGCAAGCATGAAAAGTTGACAGTGACACCAAGAAGTTATCTCATGGAAACCCAAATGGGAGAAAACCACGGTGTGAGTAGGAACTCACAAAATTTGTACTCTTCTGAATTAGGCCTGGTGAGGAGCCATCCTTGTTAGGAGATTACAAAGACACTATTAGGTGCCACCTGGTTAAGGGATTTTGATCAAGGCCGGTTAGTACCTTTACCCTGTTAAAGGTAGCCTAGTTAAAGGACTTAGAACATTAATTAAGATGTCACCCAGTTAAGGGATTTTACAATATGGACCTGTTAAAGTCCACCCAGTTAAGGGATTTATGTTGCAGTGGCTAGAAAGCAACAAATCAAGGATGATCTGCTGAATTATCTACTAATATCTTGATGATGAATTAGCTATTGATAGCTTGATCAGATCTCAATATACATCACACTCAATACACACTGGTTGTGTCTTCTCTGCACAACACCGGTTTTCTTCTTACACCTTCGGCTCTTCACTCAGCCTGTCACCTTTCCCTCGACATTGCACTCTACTAGTCCTCTGACCTTCGGCTCTACACTCTGTTTAGTCCTCTATCCTTCATCTCTGCACTCTACCAGTTATCTGTCCTTCGGCTTTGTACTCAACCGGTTCTCTTTCCTTCAGCTCTACACTCAGTCGGTTCTCTGTTTCTCGACTCTGCACTTAGTTGATCTACCTCAAACACACTCTACTGTGCTAACACCTCTTAGCACTTCCTCTCTCTCTACTCTTCACCTTGAATCACCTTCAACAAGATTTCCTTGTTTCAAATTTCACGATCAAAAACTTTTGAATGAACTCAAGAACACTTTATATAATTTTTGTCGACACTTTTAGGCATTCCCTCAATCAAAGCAATCATACATTTCGGAAGATTTCAAATTCAAAATCTCCCTCTCTTTCTCTACACACCTTACAACAATTATGCCAAGTGTTCAACAACTTTTGTCATTCCATCTCCCAAAGATAGAAACTTCTGAGTCGTGTACAGTAAGATAAGTGTGAACCAGAAAATCTACATGCAATCATGCTTGACTGCATGATAACTAAAAATTGACCTTACAAACATGTGATTTGGCGTAGACACAAGCTCACCAACTCATCCTTTGCCACCGCAACTGGATAACCGATCACCGCTCTGAGATTTATGGTGATTACCTATCTTCCTTCTGTCATACCGGTGTACCGGTATGCCACTGCACTTCTATATTATCGGTTCATCCTTTAATTGTTGGTTTTTTGTGCTAGCATCAAGTCTCTTCCCCTATTTGCCAATGATTTTCCGATTTGCATACAACTTCAAGTTTTCTTGCCTAAGTCACTTTTTGTAACATCATCATCATCAAAGTGACTGATCTTCCTGAATGATAGACCGGTTGGCTTAGTCTATCTTTCCTTGAGTTGATTGAACCTTTGATCATTCAATACCAATGTTGTTTCTATGTATTGTAAGTCATCACTTTTTCTTACTAAAAAACAACACCACTCTACCTTTACCACTTCACCGATAAGTGTTGGACATCAATGACAAATCCTAGCACATATACCAGTTCTCTGGATTGATCGGTTTTGACAATGCTAACAATCCAACAGTTTCATTATATCACTTATCTACACATTACGTTTGGTGCCAGCTTTGGAGGATGTGTTAGCATGTGCAGTTCTTTGGATTCATCTTGGAAGGATGTATTGTGATGGATTTAGGCCCCCTCTTCCTCCTGGAGTGGACTGCCTTGGTTATTTTTGGCCCTGGTGGATAATATTGTGCAAAATTGTTTACTCTATCTGTGTTCAACCCTCAACTAGGTTTTTTTATGATATAACTTATATTTAAGAAGTGTGGTTTTGTATGAGTTGTGTATGGGTTAGAGTTTGAATTGATGTGAAGTGACTGTGAATGATGTGTAAGCAGATTTGAGACTGCGGATGTGCTAAAGTTAGTTTGCGAAGAGATTTGAAGATGATATATTCAATGTGACAATGTTCTAAAATAGTGGTAGATGTCATGTATTTTCCATGATATTGGTCACTTGACACAGAGGTTCAAGGATAATTTCATGATCAAGAGAATATTCTCATATCAGTTATGTTATTCTTTTTGTTTCTAAAAGATAATGGGTCTCTGGCATTACTTTGTATCTTGTCATAAGGTAGTGTGCCTTAGTCTCGAAAGTTCATTAGGTGCATGGTGTTCCTTGGCAGTGAACCTAAAACATTGTAATCAATTTTATCTATATTGTGAGCATGATTCTTACCGTGGTTTTTCCCTATTGGGTTTTCCACATAAATCTGGTGTTCACGTGTTGATGGTTGATGCTTTGTAATGTTGTTGTAGAATGGTTAAATGTTGTTTATAATTTGTGTAGCATCCTAAAATTGCGACACTTGCA
The DNA here is from genome assembly GCF_030272615.1 of Cryptomeria japonica. NCBI lineage: Eukaryota > Viridiplantae > Streptophyta > Pinopsida > Cupressales > Cupressaceae > Cryptomeria > Cryptomeria japonica. The sequence goes on from NC_081414.1 coordinate 639,609,162, forward strand.
ATTTCGACTGCATTTCGGTCTTCACGATGGCGACGCAACACGCAACCTGAATGGAGACCCTGAAACTTGCTCACGACACTGAAAACTGCATTTTTCAAGCACCCTGGCCTGAACCTCCTTGCACCCTGTTGTCCCAGGAGGTGGGCGCTGGTGCTTCAGGACCAGGGCGCCCAGTGCCCTGGTCCCTGGGCCTATTTTGGGCCCGGTCTCCTAAGGGGTCTCGGGTCTTTTTGTTTGCAATTTGGAAAATTAACTTTCCTGGTCGGCCTAAGGTCGGGAAAATCAGTCTATCAGCCCTAAATGACAAGTATATAAACTACATTTTCCTCTCTCATTTGGATAGAGACACACATGAGGGAAAAGGCGTGGAAACTATACTCAAGCATTCAAGCATTCAAGCATTCTTTCAAGCAATTGATCATTCTAAGTCTCCATTCAAGGCTAAGTGTTGCATTCAAGACAAGGATTCAACCATTGAAGAGGAGATCACATACTACATACAACATACTACAACAACATACAACATCTATACCTTCGTACATAAGGATACAAACATCCTTAGAACAAGGTATTAGTACTTGTTTTACATACATTTACATTTACAGCACTTGCTCATTTCTTGGTTAATTCCAAAACCGGGATTTGACCTAAAGGCAAACCCCTAATCCCTAACCCCCCAATCGTCTTCGCTTTTTTGTGTGTAGGTTGCAGGTACGTGGCTGAAATTGAAGATCTGGAATCCTTGTGCAGAGACGAACAGATCCCCCTTCGTTTCGCGGATTTTTCGGAGGACCGTGGCGCCGGGCGCCATCGTCCTGACAACTTTTGCTCAAATTTGCAGGACAGCGTCGTATCGACATTTTACTGCTAATTCCAGGTCCGCAGCTTCATCCTATATCCCTATCTCGGTTTACAAGCGAATCTTTGTCACTTTCTATGCATTCCTAGCTTAATTCTTCTATGCACATTCTTTACAAAAGAGGGTAGCCTTGCTTTCTCAACCCTTGAAACACATTTAGCATCCAATCTTGCATTGTGTGGGATTGGATCTTGTGGGTTTCAACCCCTCTTTTGAATGTAAAGTCTCTCCCCTAAGTGAAAACCATCAACCCTAGTGAATCTCCCTTCTCTCTCCTTGGAGTTGGAAGAGGGGAGAGCAACTAGGGTTCGATCGCGATTTTCCGCTTCACATTTTGGTGAACCCGACGTGAACATCCTTTCTGATTATTCATGGTTAGATCTGAAAATTGGATTCCTTGATTACATTTCCATGTTTGATCTTTTGCAAAATTGTAGAGGTGATTACATAAAAAAAACCCTAAATTTTCTTTTTGAAAATTGAACTTGTGAAATATTTAATTATTAATGCTTGTTTCAGATCTGCCTTTCTACTACAAATTATCAATTCATGTCTGTGCTTTAATTTTGAAAATTAAGTGGTTAAGTGTCAAAACCCTAATTTTTGAAACCTTCTTGATTCAACCTTTGTCCGACAATTTGATCGATCAAAACATCTCCAAATCAGCTGTAACTTTGGATTCCGCAATAAAATCACAATATCTTTCATCCCTGAAAATTTGGAAAAAAGTTGCGAGGACCGTGTGCACTCCGAGCGCCATCGTCCCCGACATTTTTTTCAAAATTTCGGGAGCGAGATCTTACTGTATTTTCCTGCTAAAATCTAGAATTTTGGCTGATTTTATCAAATCTAACACCTTCAAAATTACAGTCAAAGTTGGTCTTGTGATTGCTCGGATTAAGGCTTCTAATCATTCAAAAATCATCGAAATTGAAATTTTGTGTCAAAATTGTGTTCTTACTGTCCTAAATCTAAAAAGTGTGTTTGCATTCATTAAAAATTTCAGTGCTTTATTCAAATTCTTGCAATTTGTGACATTTGAAGTTAAGTGCTTAATTACAACAACTTTAATTTCCGCTTTCAAAATTGAATTTTGCGTGAAATTGAGTCAATTTTCAAATTTCAAAATTTGTATTGCTTTTGACATTCCCTCTAAAATCATAAAATTCAAAATTTCAGTTTCCCTCTCTTTTTCAAAAATTCAAATTTCGCATTTTTCGACAATCTTGATAGGGTTCAATTTTGAATTTGCAACTTTAATTTGGCCTATCTACAGATCGTAAAATCACTCAATTTTTTCAGATTAGCTCTAAAATCATCATACCTTTCATCCCTGCAAATTTCGAAAAAAGTTGCAAGGACCGTGTTGCACTCCGAGCGCCACGGTCCCGGACATTTTTTCCGAAATTTCGGGAGACTGTCGTGATTGTATTTAACAGCTTAAATTTGGAAGATTGGCTGATTTTACTGAAAATTGCTACCTCTAAATTCAAAATCTTCTCTCTCTTTCTAGTGCATGAGTTTTACAACAATAAGCCCTACTTACACTATTCCCGTTAAGTCTTTCCGAGGTTTAACTACTGAGGAGATGGAACCTAATTTGAATAGCCTTTTTAACAAGGACACAGGTAATTCCTCTAATCCTCCTAATCATGAAGAAGCTCTCCATGAGGTTTCTGAAGAACAACTTTCGAAATTGGATAACCAATTTGACGATTTTCACCAATGGATGTCTCATGAGTATCCTGATAGTCAAGCTCTTCCTTTAATTGAGGGTCTAAAACGTATGCTTCAAAGTGATAAGAATGGAATTGATATTTTGCGTGGTATTTCACACATTGTGAATTTGAATGTGATGCCTATGAAGAGTTGTGCCGAATCTTTAGGTTATACACAACCTCCTACACAAGTCAATCATTCTATTCCTTTGATGACTTCTATTGCTAGCGTACCTACCTTTACATCAAACATAATGGCTACTTCTATACAAGACATTCCTCCTGTGATCACCAGTCATGGGGGCAACCCTTCTTCTTCAATTAACCCTCTTCCTTCATTTAATCTGACTTCTTCATTCATTCCTTCAATGAGTGTCCCTATTACATCTCCACAAATGAACATGACGCAAGGGGGCAATTCGTTTAACCATTCCATTCCTCCTTGTAGTGTTCCTCCTATCCAATCATCTCCTATGACTAATTATCATAGAGTCCCACCACCTTACTCTTTACCTTCTTTCAATAACATAACACCTCCATCTCAATCTAACACATCTAATATGAATTCTTCGACTGAAGCGACCATTAACAATCTTCCACAAACTGTCTCTTCTTTACAGCAACAAATTGCCTCTATGAATCAATCTAAGTTTAGTGTGCCCACATTTGATGTTGCGAGCCCACTTTCTCTTGACATTGTTCGAGCTATCCCTCCTAAACATGTTGAAATCCCGCATTTGGAGCTTTATAATGGTAAAGGTGATCCTCTAACACACGTTAAGACTTTTCAAACAATATGTACTGATTTTGCTTATGACCAAAGGTTGCTTGCAAAACTGTTTACTAGAACATTAAGAGACAAATCCCTACAATGGTATTGCTCGTTGCCTTCCTATTCTATTACTTCTTTCGAACAACTTGCAAATGCTTTCATTCAACAATTTCAAAACAATATAAGTCCTAAAGTTACTTTGATTGATTTAATGCATTGTAAACAAGGTGTTAAAGAAAAAGTGACTGATTTCATTGGTAGATATAAGCATTTGTATGCTCAAATTTATTTTCCAGTGCCTGACAATGATATTCAAAGAATCTTTATTTCTAATTTACAAAAAGACATTCGAGACAAACTTCTGTTTTCTGAGTTTACTTCTTTCCAACAGTTGTGTGCAACTCTTCACAATTATCAACTGACTGTGAGTCAAATGGAACAATCACATCCTATGGCTCCGAGTGATAAGGGTGATAGCAGTCAACAACCATTTGGGAAGTTTAAACCAAACAGAGATTCCATCAAATTCAATGAAAACATCATCAACAACAATGTGAATGCAGCATCAGGTGTGCCTCCTATTTCTAAATTTTTCAAGAAAGAAAGAAAGTATACTCCTTTGAATGAATCATTGCATAGTATTATGAATAAGTTATTGGAACAAAATGTGCTTACTCTTCCTCCTATAAGACAAATTGATCCTGCAAAGATTACTTCACCTTATTTTGATAACAAAGCTTTTTGTCAATTTCATCGTCAGCCTGGGCATGATACTGAAAAATGTTTTTCTTTGAAGGGTAAAATTCAAGATTTGATTGATAATAATACTATTTCTGTTTCTGGAGTGAATGATAAAGGCAATACATCTGTAGCTCCTCCTAATCAAAATCTTCAGATTTTCACTGATCCATTACCTTCTCATACCTCTAATGCAATTGAGGCTAATGATTCTTCTCTCTCATCTGATGGTCTTGTGTCTATGACTCCGAATGTGATTAACTTTGTGGAGCAACAAGAAAACCCTAAAGAACCTTCCATCACATTTGATTCTAGTGAAACCATTAGAGCACCTGATGGTCCTTTATACATAGTTGCAAAAGTCAAGAATACACCTTGCCGTGGAGTGCTTATTGATCCTTCGTGCATGATTAATGTTATTACTGAAGAATTTCTTTTTACTTTGCAATTGAATCAAGTGATTTATGACAAAACAGATGTGATTGTGAAACTATTTGATGCATTTTCTTCTCCTGCAATTGGTTCTATTACATTACCTATTGAGGTCCATAACAAATCCCTTGATGTGAACTTTGCTATTATTCCATCTTCTGAACAATTTCGTGTGAAGCTTGGCTATCCTTGGCTATCTTCCATGAAAGCTATTGCTTCTCCTATCCACAAGTGTTTGAAATTTCCCCATAATGGTGAAGTTGTTACTGTCAATCATAGTCTCTTTAAACCAGCTAAAAGAACTTCTAGCATTCCTATTGATTACTTTTGGCCTAAACAATTCCAATCTCTTCCTCCGCGAAGTGATCATCTTTTCAAATCTTATCAAAAGTGGAAAACAGATATGATCCTATCTCTAAGTGAACCTAGAACACCTAAACTTGATATTCCTATCATTCTTGAGAAGGAAGTTCTTCCTTTGAAAGATAAAACTAATGTCTTTCCTCAAGAAGATTCCCAACCCATCCCTATGGATGTGACTATGCCTATATCTAATAAACCTCCTAAGAGTAGACCTATACCTCCTCGTCATCATGGACTTGGTCTTCTTCCTAAACCAAATATTTCTCCCATATATGGAGCAGTTCCTCCTCCTTCTTTTTATAGAGAGAAGAGACCTTCTTCTTCTCCTATTATTCAGCCTAAGAGACCACAACCTAAACACCCAAGTGATAAGGATGAGAACATTCCTCCTCCTCAATCTTCTCCACTTCCTACTAAGACTAGACGTAATCATTCTGCACGTGAACGCCGACGAAAGCGTCGTCTTAGGGCTCAAGCAGCCGCTTCTCAAACTTTGCAATCTCCAAAGACACCTTCAACAAGCATTATTCCATTTTCTCCTCAGCCGGACATTGAGCCTAAATCTCCTAAACATAAGATGCATGATGGTCTTGATCCTGTGCGAATTAAAGACCCTATTTTTATAAATCTTGATGATGCTATAGATGAAAATGTTATTCATGATGAAAATGTTACTTCTCTTGCTTCTGATAGTGAATATGAACTTGTTGATATTGATAACCATTTATCTAACGAATTTTCTAAAGCACTTATCCTAGCTCCTAGACAAGAACAACGTGGCTTGGAACATGAACATAGCCCTTGTTTGGATCTTGTGATAGCTCCATCTGCTGTGTTGAATGTTCCTCCTCTAGCGTGTTCCCTACCTTCCCGAAACATTGATCAGCAAGATCGGGGGGTAGATGACGTGCTAGACTAGTTACATTAGCATAGCAGATTCTCTCCTCCTCTCTTGTGTTACTTCTTCTATATGCTATTCTCATTCTTCTATTTGTTGTCCTTAGTGTTGTCTACTTGAGGACGATGCAAAGCATTGAGATCTCTCGATCTCTCTCATGTTGACTCAAAAGACACATGTGTTCCCTTCTTCTAGGTGACCTTCCTTGATTGGGGAATGAAGAACAATTATGCATACATACATATGATATATATACATGAACTATCATACAGCATACTGACCCCGAGGAAAGCGAAGTCACCTTGTGCTTTGTGTTTTGTGGCTATTATCCTTGGGCTTATCTCACACTTGGGGGCTAAATCCTTGCGATAACATGCTCCTTTCCTTTCTCATTCTTATATGTATCACTACCTTAAAGCAATCACCCCCGGTGAGGTGTGTGCGATCGCTTTAACGTAGGGGGGCATACATCCCGTTCATATCTTTTCAAGATACTTGAAAATTTCTTGGTAAATTTAGCCTTGCCTTGAAAATTTTTGATATCTTTCTTGCATGACTCATAGTGAGGGAACCTTACTACTGACAGTCATGGTTCTCCCTCGTGATCTTCCCTTTTACTTTCTCAATCGAAGTTGTAAGATCCTTAGTCCACTGGGGGCTTGGTGTATCTTGTCTCCTTGACGTGGTGAAAGTCTTTCAATATTGTTTCCTTGTACTTTACCGGAAGTATGAGCATACATACTCCCGCTAAAGTGGGGGCTAAATGTAGTGTCCTAAAATTGTGACACTTGCAATTTCGACTGCATTTCGGTCTTCACGATGGCGACGCAACACGCAACCTGAATGGAGACCCTGAAACTTGCTCACGACACTGAAAACTGTATTTTTCAAGCACCCTGGCCTGAACCTCCTTGCACCCTGCTGTCCCGGGAGGTGGGACTAGAGAGCCCAGCGCCCTGGTCCCCCAGGACCATGGTGCCCAGCGCCCTAGTCCCTGGGCCTATTTTGGGCCCGGTCTCCTAAGGGGTCTCGAGTCTTTTTGTTTGCAATTTGGAAAATTAACTTTCCTGGTCGGCCTAAGGTCGGGAAAATCAGTCTATCAGCCCTAAATGACAAGTATATAAACTACATTTTCCTCTCTCATTTGGATAGAGACACACATGAGGGAAAAGGCGTGGAAACTATACTCAAGCATTCAAGCATTCAAGCATTCTTTCAAGCAATTGATCATTCTAAGTCTCCATTCAAGGCTAAGTGTTGCATTCAAGACAAGGATTCAACCATTGAAGAGGAGATCACATACTACATACAACATACTACAACAACATACAACATCTATACCTTCGCACATAAGGATACAAACATCCTTAGAACAAGGTATTAGTACTTGTTTTACATACATTTACATTTACAGCACTTGCTCATTTCTTGGTTAATTCCAAAACCGGGGTTTGACCTAAAGGCAAACCCCTAATCCCTAACCCCCCAATCGTCTTCGCTTTTCTGTGTGTAGGTTGCAGGTACGCGGCTGAAATTGAAGATCTGGAATCCTTGTGCAGAGACGAACAGATCCCCCTTCGTTTCGCGGATTTTTCGAAGGACCGTGGCGCCGGGCGCCATCGTCCCGACAACTTTTGCTCAAATTTGCAGGACAACGCCGTATCGACATTTTACTGCTAATTCTAGGTCCGCAGCTTCATCCTATATCCCTATCTCAGTTTACAAGCGAATCTTTGTCACTTTCTATGCATTCCTAGCTTAATTCTTCTATGCACATTCTTTACAAAAGAGGGTAGCCTTGCTTTCTCAACCCTTGAAACACATTTAGCATCCAATCTTGCATTGTGTGGGATTGGATCTTGTGGGTTTCAACCCCTCTTTTGAATGTAAAGTATCTCCCCTAAGTGAAAACCATCAACCCTAGTGAATCTCCCTTCTCTCTCCTTGGAGTTGGAAGAGGGGAGAGCAACTAGGGTTCGATCGCGATTTTCCGCTTTACAATTTGATTGATTTATTTTTAAGAAGATCTAGACCAATTCACCCCTTCTCTTTGAGTCCTACTGTGGGTTCAACAAGAGAATATTGAAGGTATCTCAAGGAAACCCTAGAAGGAGTTAGTTTCAGAAGAGGAATCTATAACTACAGGGGATTCGATCCCTAGAAGAATTTGTTGTAGGTGAGAGGAGATCTATGACTATAGAGGGTGGAGAAGAGGTACACAAAATATTTCTTGTGATTGTGAGAGTTGAAGATGAATTCAAAGGGAACTATGATATGGGTCATACGAAGGTCGATGATAATCCCATCTTGGGAAAGGTACTAGGACGAGGTGCAAAAAAGAAAGCTTTGTATGAAATTGAAAATGATTGCGAGTAGAATGGATGCCTTGGAAATGAAGTATTTTCCTAATGATGTTGTGATTGCAAGAGCTAGACAAGAAGTCAAAGATAATGAATTTGCAATAGGGATGTGTCATTGGAAGGCCTAAAGGAAAAGAATGAGGATGAGGAGATAAGTGCAGTAGTGCCTAAATACAATACAACAAAGAATGAGATTGTAGTAGTTGAAGAGGTTGCAACAATTAAAGAAATTGAGATTCAAGCATTGGAGGTTGAAGAATTCCTTGAGAAAGAGTTGATAAATGAGAGTTTTAGCCCTTGCATTCTCATATCTATGAAAGAAGAAGAATGAAGAATGTGCAAAGGTTTCAGAGATGAGAATTCGATTGCTATCAGATATAAGTTTTTTATTGTAAGAATGGATAGCTTGATAATTTATTTGAGTTGGAAAGTATGTGAGCTTGTTGATGTGTTGAGTTAAAGTCATTTGTTATTTCATTCCATTTACACTACTCATGTTGGGTTTGAGAACTTGAAGGATCTAAATATGTGTGTTCTTGTGTCAAGAAGGCATATGCAGCTTATAGTAGTTCTCTCAGTAGATATCACGAACCATGGATTAATTTTGTATTGCAAAAAGGTAATCACTTGTGTATACCTAGGGGGTCAATGAGAGAGAACCTCTTGATAGTTATGTCATTCCATTGATGAATTCATGCACAAGAGCACATGTTTTCTTTAGTCTCCAGGGGATTCTAATGCAAGAGCATCTAACAGTTTCTAATTTTCTTGTTTTGTTATATCAATTTCACTTTATTTGGGAAAATTCGGTTTGGAATTAGTTTGGGGACAATTATTGGAATGGTGTGGGACAATTGGTGAAGCTAGGATTGGTTCAAAGAAGAGAGGGGAGAGTGGAGAGGCTAGACATTCCTAGAAACAAAAAGAAGAGATAGATGCCAAGAAAGATCGAAGAGAGAAAAAAATGCAACAAGGGAACCAATCGAGCAACAAAGAAATAAAAAATGAAAAGAGAGAATGACCTTGGTTGGAAGAAAGAGGCTAGATTATCGTCTCAGACAATTAATGTAATTATGTTGATTTCTTGCTCTCACATTAGCATATAGTCCATTGTTCTATTAATCTCATCAAATGTTAGTTCTTTGTTCGATTATTTATCTCAAGTCTAAGAAAGAATGATTATATTGTGTTGCTCTACCAAGTCTGAAGTTCTTGTTGCATTTAAGAGTTAATGTTATCATTCTAAATTATTGTCACTTTAATGTGTTACTATTTTTGTTTTGAATTTTTGTTGTCTATGTCCGTGGAATATAGATTACTTGATTTTTGTTTGGAAGTGTCTTTCACTAGAAATACTAGAATTTTTTGCAAAGAGAGAGATATAACATCCATTGATGGATTTTTTTAATAACATTAGGTAAAAATACGAGAAGAAGATCAACCAAAAACTATTTTTTCTACAAAATGGGGATCATTCATGTCTACATGCATGCCCTTTGGACTAAAGACTGCTTTGATAGTCTTCAACTGCATAATGGTTAATGCTTTCAAAGATTTAATTCATGACTTCCCAAAAGTCTATCCAGATGATTGGATGTTCTATGGGTTAGTCAAGAATCACATTCAAATAATTTGGACCATGTTGGAATGATGTAGAAGTCTGTGAATCCCTCTGAGCATCAAGAAATGTATCTTTGTGGTATCCTTTGGTACATTATTTCGACACATCATCTATAAAGATTACCAAAGCACCCATACTAATATTTTTGGATTGGACAACTCCTTTTCACATGTTCATGTTGGTTCCTGTGAAATAGCTATTAGATTAGTTCTATCCCAATCACATGAAAATAAGGATCACCCAATTGCCTTAAAAAAATCATAGACTGAGAACAACTATACTACTATTGAAAGATATAGGCCCTAGCAATGATGTATGCCCTAAAAAAGTTCAAATACTATCTCTTGTCTACACCATTTACTTTTTGCGTTGACCATGAGCCTCTAAGATGTCTATTGAATAGGTCAATAAGTCGAGGAAGAATATGTTGATGGTTATTAATGTTTTAAGAGTTTGATTTTAACATCACGGTAAATCCAAGACGAACAATCAAGGTCTAGATTATGTTTCTTGAACTAATATGAGACAACTCGGTGAGCATTTAGAGGATTTTCCTAGCACAAACTTGTTCAAAATCATTACGACATCACAAGAACTTTATAATGTAGCTACTATATTTTTTATAGAATAATATCCACTTGATGTGACACCACAAGACAAACAACCGCTACTATAGAAATCTCTTCCTTTACATTGCTAAAAGGAGAACTTTATAAGATAGGAAGGAATAATATCATTCATTGCGACATATTGAAAGGAAAGATATCCTAAGGAAGCACATGAAATAATATTCGGTTGTCATTATTCCAAAGACACCACCACTAAGAAAACAAATCTAAAAGGATTATGGTGACCTACCCTACATAAGAATGGTAAGAAATATGTTAAACGACATGATATATGTCAAAGATTTTGCAGACCAACTACAAGAGATGAAATGTCGTTACATCCGATCTTAGCTCAAACACCATTTGAAAAATGGGTTGTTGATTTCATAGGACCAATCAACCCACCAACTAAACTTTGCAAAACTATATTCATTATAAGTGGTGTGGAATATCTTACCAAATGGGTTGAATTAGAATCTACAAAGGATTGTATAAAAAAGACTAACCCCCAAATTCATATACAAAAACATCATCACTTGGATGTTTGCTAAACATAACTAGTCATCAAGGAAACTACTTTGTCAATAAAGTAATCTCAAAACTACTTAGTAGAACTTTCATGATAACTCATAATATGAGTACACCATCCTGTCCTCAAGCTAATATTGCAAACAAGGGCTTTAATAAAATTATAGGCACTACATTGAGTAAATGTGCCATAACAATAAACTTGATTGGGACATGAAAATAATTATGGTATTATGGGCATATCTTACTACCTTCAAAAGGTCCACAAAGTTTACCCCATTTGCATAAGATTATGGGATGGATGCTAGTCTACCCTTAAATTTTATAGTACCCAAATTTTGTATCACCCTCACCCTTAGAATAACAAATGATGAATATTTAAAACAAAGAATTGAAGAACTAAATAAATTAGATAAGGATAGATTTCTAGCAGCCTATCATCCAAATTCAGAAAGAAGAGAAGAAGCATTGCGTGACTGAAATTTATGACTCAAAAAATTCAAGAAAGATGACATAGTTCTTCGCTATGATTGTAAATTCCAAAAAACAAGGTAAACTAAAAGTCAAATGGCCAAGCCCTTACTATATCAATGTAATCCTCCAATTTGGAGTTATACAACTTCGAACACTAGATGGAACAAAATAACAATGCTATATTAATGGCGTAAGGTTAAGCATTACTGTCAATGTCCTCACAAATAACTTCTTTCGATTCCAATTTCTTGAAGATAAGACGCAGTTTTGAAGAGGGGATGATGATAGTAGAGAAAACAATAGAGAACAAATATAAACTAGGAAAACCTATCATAAAGCACCATAAGAGGGTTGCAAAACTCCCAGCCAACAAACACTTTGTAAGGGAAATATCCCATTAGGAAAATATGTGTGTAGAGTAGAGTAAAATATAACGAGAAAGAAGTAATAGAAGATACATAGGAAGAAAATTGTATAAAAATAGATGTATGAGGTACAAAGATATTCAAGAGATTGATGAAAATGTAATATAAGATGTATCAATATATTGAAATTTTTTAATAATAATTTGTGATGGTATGGACTATCATTTAACTTCTATTCAAGTTATTTTGATATCTTGTATGGTTCTTCATTATAATTTAATCTAATTCCCGATATCTTGTGCAAGTATAGGGTATACATACAAAACATAGAGAATGCTTGGGACACAAAACTTGGGTTTATGATCCCCACTTTTTATGCTAACAGAAAAGCAAAACTCTATCTAGCTATTTCCCAATTACCCTTAACCCTTTCACTAGCATCTTTTTATAAAACTTCATTATGTTAGTGTTGGTAAACAGATTTGTCACTGCGGTCGTTTACCTGAAACTGACCCTATTTCCCCGATAAGCAGTGACAAATGTTCCAATAGTTGGAGAGATCGTTCTATGAAACACGATCTTCCTCTGCGTTTGAGAGGGGCAGCTCCCTCGTATGATAAAGGTATTTAGGATTTTGTGTACTTTTAACCTGAAAGTACATAAAGGAGAAAACATAAAACTAAAGAGGAATAAAGATAGAAACCCCAACAATAGACATACCATCCATTGAGATTTCCCAACATTAACAACAAGTTACAAGGGGAGTTTATAAGGTAATATGCTTAACCATGAGATGACGATAAAGAAGAAGGATAAATCTCAACATACGAAGAGATAAGACACTTCAACACATTCAAACTGAGATACCAAAGGTTGCTTGTGCATCATCACATCAATCGTACTGATCACAAATGCATAAAAAGACTACCAATTTGACATACGAGAAATTGACAATGATAACACATGAATACATTTAGAACATACGAACTAAGACGTATTCTTCATTATCCTTTTGGAAATATACAAGTCCAAAATCCTTTCTATACATAGTGCAAATCAAAATATCATTACAAGTTTCTCCTGGAATTCCAGCAGAGTTTTCCCCTCTGTAAAAAGTCTCCCCCAATGCATTACCAATAGCCTTGTATTTATAGGCTTCCCAGAATAACCACCTTAGTAACTAACTTTAATACTGGGTTAATAAATAACTCTTTTCTACGTGAATTTCAAAGAGTTAGTAACCTACACTTTTATACGCAGAAGAAGTCAACCTTCTAACCTTGGGTTACAATAAGCGACATAAGTCACTTTTTACAAAAATAATATCAAACCCATTACATTGAAGAAATAATTCATTTGCTGATTTTGTCGAGGTGGCCTCCATCTTCATTTGCTTCATTTGATCTCGTAATCATCTCACCATCTAAATTCATGTTCAGAAAAGTTGAATTCCATGTTCCTTGATTTAATGCATTGACACCGTTACTATAACATATGTATCATCAACATCAGAGCATCCTTGTGAGTTTCACATATGCTCTCCTCAATAGGATATTCGAACCTTTACGTTGAACAAGTAGGTGCTAAATTTCTCAAATTTATGGCACATATGATATACCAACTCTCCAATATGTTCTCATTCTTAAAGGATTGTGATTGCATTCAATTTCAATTCTGCACTTCAATCATCAGAAGGTGTTCGCGGGGGCCTTATTAATTCAAACCAAGAGCTTCCTTGCAAAATCCATGTTGTACACATTCTGAAATTATTTCATGGGATGACATAATCTTCAATGCATTATATGAAATAGCTCACATCTATTGGAACTAGAGTATTCACTTCTTTCTCCCTCCTATAATAGCTCCATATTTTATGACTCTTAAAGAGGCAACACCAAAAAGAACAAATCTTTTGAGTACACATCGTATTTTGTGAATATATGGGACCCTGTAATCCATCACATGCTCTCATGTTTACATTAAATAAATCATATTGTGATTCATATAACTATAATTGAGATATATTCCTTCAAGTTTATGTGGGAATGACTTCATAGAAAATCTCATCTTCTTCATTTTTCATCACAAAGTTAAATATTAATGAATCCTCTCTGTAGAATCTTTTCCAAAGTCAAGTTCTTTTGTCATGGAAGATTTACAACATAGTGCACCTTCATGCTCATCAAACAAATCGTGCCAAGTCTATTTTGTGATGATTTTGCAATCATTGCATTCCTTGAGTTGGCATATCTCTAAGGTATTTTATCAAAACAATTCAGGTGTGATGTCAATGATTGCATATTTCGCATGTGTCTCAAGTAGAGCATGGATTGTAGAATGTGGCTTTGCACCTACCACTCACATTGCTTGGATGCTTTTAAAACTTTTATAAAATTCATTTTGAGAGAATCCCTGTGATCATGGCATGCAACAAGATTGTATTTCTTTGTGGCGTTATGTCAAACAATTCACTTGCCTTGTTACTGCATTCACATTCTACATGCATGCCGCCAGAGTATGAGAAGTGTACTTTTGGCTTTATACCTACAAATTGAATTCGTTTGAATGTTTCTAAAGCACTTTCAATGCATCCTTGGAAGGAAAAGACAGAACTCAGCATCTCTCTGATCTCGCTGCAGGGTTCAGTGTAAACACGATCATACATAGTTGGTTTCAGAGAGTTTAGTTACAGAGGATCTATTTGTGCCAACCAGGTCTGCCGGCCCACCCTAGACCGATCCAGTCTTGTATACGTAATAACTGACCACAAGATTCGTCCAATAATAGAAAAGAGGGGGCGAGGTGCTTCGCGTGATTCCCATCCGCAGGGAGCCCATAGCACTGAGCCAGAGATGTTGCTAGCACCCTCCAAACTACGACGAAAACTGGGGGGGGAATGTTATTTTAGTGCATATCGCACTCATGAAGTCACCTTTCCTTGAGACATTATGTCAAACAATTCACTGCATTGGTCTGTGCGTCCACATTTTGCAAACATTACTTGCAATATTGAAAGTTTCTAAACCCTGTTAAACTAATTTGTTTCGGCATAACCTGCAACTTTTACCTTCAATGAGATGACATCATTTGAGGTATTCTGCTAAACAAGGAACGTGTGGCGCATATGTTTTAATGGGTGTCAATACCCATTCAAAAGTCCATTTTGTGGACTGCAATTATCTCATTTCATGAGACCACATTTCTTTGAGAGATTCTGACAAATAGTTTATAGGCGCTGCCTGTGCATTCACTATGTCATGAGACTGCATTGCTTTGAGGGATTAACAAAAAAAGTTGACATGCGTGGTCATGCGCATTCACCATGTTGTGAGACCGCCTTGCTGGAGTTAACGCCTACCACAATTTTCATGTGTAGATGAGACCACATTTCTTTGAGGGAGTCTATCAAACAGTTTACACGCGTAGTCTATACTCCCACAGTGCATTTAAAGCTGCCATGTGATTCTATCAAACAGTTCACATGCGTTGTCTAGGCTACCATGGTGCATTCATGTCCGCAGTGATTCCTTCAAACAGTTACAAAGAAATAACGTTAAGACTCGTCAAGAAATCAATATTGTGCATTTCATGCAATCATTGCATTCCATCAAAACACATCGGCTTGAGACATTCTGTCAAACAATATACGCGCCTTGTCTTTCCTTAATCATTTTACTTGCATTTCTAACTAAGTATCTTCGACTATGATTTTGTGGAATCTAGTTTCATTTTACACCTGCGAGAAGCATTTGCTGAAACTTCTAAAGACTATTCAACATATACATAATCATGTGTACCCTGCGATCTTACATTCCATACGACCACATTTCTTTGCGATCAATGTCTACCATGAGATACGTTTCTTTGAGGAATTCTGTCAAATGGTTCACAGCTTATCTATGCCTTCCACATTTCGCATCCGTATTCACATCTCGGGCATGTCCATGCTCCCTTATCTGAGGCTTATCAAACATGTCAATGCGTTGTTTTACTCTTATTCATTCTACAAACATGGTGGCCAAGGCTGTTAGAACATATCCATTATACCTTGGTGCATGTTGATATCCCTTCCAGAACTTCCATTCCAGGAGAGTTTGGCTCTTATAAACAAATGGCTGCATTTACTTGAAAATTTCTAAAAATTCCTCGTCAAATCCATTTGGTGCATATGGTGCTATCTTCAGTGCATTGATAACCTGCTACTTCAAGATCTCTTTTCTTTTGTTTTTTTTAAAACTCTTATGAAAAAGGGTTAAGAATGCTCACTTTTTGAGCATTTCTAACCTTCTTGACAAAGTGGGACCCGCAAGGTTAAGAAACGAAGTTAGAAATGCTCAAAAAGTGAGCATTTCTAACCTTTTTTGTGAAAGGTTAGAAATATGAGTTAGAAATGCTCAAAAAGTGAGCATTTCTAACCTTTTTGGCAAAAGGTTAAGAAATGAGGTTAAGAATGCTCAAAAAGTGAGCATTTCTAACCTTGTGCTTCAACGAGCTATCCTTTACACTTTGGAAACCATTTTCCATTGAGAATGAATCAGGGAGGAATGCCACTGATGTCTGAAGATGATTTTCTTATCGCAAATGACCAAACATATTGAAATAATTTAAAATATTAAATTATCATTTGAGAAATAATTTAAATATTTTAAATATATCGCTTTGGCTAGAGAAAAATGGCATAACTTTCAAACGGTAGGGAGTTAGGTCCTGAAATTCGAAACACACATTAATGAAAGGGAAAAAGGTCTACACAATTATTTACACCTCATGACGAAGCCTTAAATGAGATATTTTAATCATTTGGGAGCAACAGACACCAAAAATTGAAAGTTTAAAATATGACAAAGTATGAACTAGGTTCAGGTGAAAGTTGGCCACACAATATAAAATGACGTTTAGATCCTGACTGTCAAGCAATTTCCCTCAATTTGTGGTAATTCTCAAAATTCTTCAATTTTTTGGATTTTAACTAGTAATGACTTTGGACAATGCGTTCATTACTTACGCGTAAACACTCATTGGACCTTTACTCGACATTGAGATTGATTTGAAGTTCAAATTTTATGTAGGCCAAATATGGGGGCAACAGCTAGCTCTGACTGGGGACAAGGACTGCAAAGGACGCATGTTGAACTCAAAATCTCTAGTTCGCAGGCTAGTGCACTATCCATTGGGCAATAGAGTCAAAGAGGAAACAACATAGGGAATAGCTGGAGAAACCAGACACAAACCAAAAATGGGATGAACAGAACAAAACTTCTAACTAAAGTATGTACATGGTCGGCAAAGCCCACCTCAAACTTCTCCAGGATTATCATACAAAACCATTCACGGACTGAGAGAAATAGGCACCTTTGCGGAACAGTGGAGTGCATCCATGTGATACCTATAAGCTCAGCAGGCTGGCAAGATCAACATGTAGAAGATGAGAAATATCTTTGAGAGATGAACCAAACAACCATATCTCATCATAAATCGGCGAGCTCTCTTGAAAGATTTGGGTACCATTTTGAACATTATTGGCAATTTGTTGAATATTCCCAAGTATACCTATATCCTCTATCTGAAGATCCCTCTGATAGTCTGGCTTGCAATAAATTAATCTACGAATTGGACAACCTTCATATAATCTGTGATGTGAAGGAACTTGAGTTGACACGTCCATCGAATCATGTTCTTGAATATCAACTTGAAAAGCACCTATAGAAATACACTCATCTGAAAACAAAGGGTTGAGACACACACTTTCACCATAGGAGAAGTCGTCATTTGAAACCTTCAAACACCAATATTTAATACAAACATTATCAGAATTAACTTCATTGGCTTCCTTCATTAGATCATCCATTACCTCATTTATCTCTAGATTCCTGGTATAGTTCCCAAAACTATCCTCTTTGATAGGGGTGTCTTCTTGATTTAAAGATTCAAAAGGAGGATTGTTTTGAACCTTGCATACTTCATAAGGCATAGATTGAAATTCCATCAAGATAGGGACATTTGTTGATAAACCTTCATAGACTTCATTTTCAACCTACTCATAGACATCTGCATTACTTTTTGTGTTCTCCTGTCCCAATGATTCCTCTTCATCACACTCTTCATGGAATTTAAAAACTTCATAGTCAGGTGGCATGTATGATAAAGAGTGGATACTTGATGGTTCATCTTCTTTCACTCGGGGCTGATCTAAAAGTTCAGTAAAGGTCTCCAATTCTTTGATTTGCTCGGAAAAGATTTCATCTTCAACTATCAGTGTTGGATGATTGAGAATATCCTCTCCACATAAAAAGTCATCGTCGGAAGAATTGATACACCAAGTTGGAATGATAACTATAGGAGACTCATGTTTATACCTTTCCTCTTCACCATTTTCCTGAAGCTTGAGCTGCATGGAAGTCTTGAAATCATTTATTCCTCCTTCAAACTCTTTGTTTTCAGGATCATAGAAGACTTCCTCCTTGCCATGGTGATCTTCATAATGCTCATGACATATAGGAACACAGTCTTCTTTTTCTTCCTCACACACTTCATCTTGATCTTTCTTTTGACATGTATCCTTATGAGATAATACGGCTTTATCTTCCTTAACACATGCATAATGTGATGAATCTTTTTCAAAATTTGGATCACAAGACATCTCATCAGGAGTGCACACATCTTCAAGAAAATAATCTATTCCCTCTTCTTTTTGTTCAACCTCTTGCAATGTTCAGAGCAGAGAAGGATGTACTTTGGCATGATCAAGTTTCATATTTCCATAGAAGCTTTTCAAAAACTTTATATGTGAATCAGTGAGAACCTGATTTTGTCGAGAAATAAGTGAAAGAGAATGAGCATCATCGTTATTATCCATTGTTGATTCAAGAATACAGTCACAAGCAAAAATTTTGTTCTCTCTTCCATCTTTTTCCTCAATCTTTTGCAGATTCTGAAGTAGAGAAGGATTAATTTTATGAGGATCAAGTTCCTTTCCACTATTGAATCTCTTCAAGAAGTTGACCTGTGCAGGTTCATCATGACTTTGATTCAGTTGAACAATTTGTACAGGAGAAATGTCACTTTTGTCTTCATCTTTCTTGATTGTTAACTTGGGTATATGATCGCAAGCGAGAAAACCAATCTCCTTTCCATCTTTTTCTTCAATGTCTTGCAACACTTGACATAAGGAGCGATCAATCTTATCCGGAGTAAACTACATGCCACCATAAAATTTCTTCAAGAAGTCAACTTGTATAGGTTCATCAAGAACTGGTCTCTTTGGATATATATAATCTTCATCATCACTATCACTGTCACTTTCCAATTTTCCTTGGTACCAAACCATTATTCTAAATTCAATATTTCAGACAGAGTCGCCAACCTTCATTCTAAAGAAGGTACCTTACAATTTATGATTATCAAAGCACACTGGTATGTCACTCCCCAGCAGAGTCGCCAAAAATCTGTTGGTAAACAAATTTGTCACTGCGGTCGTTTACCTGAAACTGACCCTGTTTGCCCGATAAGCAGTGACAAACGTTCCAACAGTTGGAGAGATCGTTCTATGAAACACGATCTTCCTCTGCGTTTGAGAGGGGTAGCTCCCTCGTATGATAGGGGTACTTAGGATTTTGTGTACTTTTAACCTGAAAGTACATAAAGGAGAAAACATAAAATTAAAGAGGAATAAAGATAGAAACCCCAACAATAGACATACGACCATCAACTGAGATTTCCCAACATTAACAACAAGTTACAAGGGGAGTTTATAAGGTAATATGCTTAGCCATGAGATGACGATAAAGAAGAATGATAAATCTCAACATACGAAGAGATAAGACACTTCAACACATTCAAACTGAGATACCAAAGGTTGCTTGTGCATCATCACATCAATCGTACAGATCACACATGCATAAAAAGACTACCAATTTGACATACGAGAAATTGACAATGATAACACATGAATGCATTTAGAACATACGAACTAAGACGTATTCTTCATTATCCTTTTGGAAATATACAAGTCCAAAATCCTTTCTATACATGGTGCAAATCAAAATATCATTACAAGTTTCTCCTGGAATTCCAGCAGAGTTTTCCCCTTTGTAAAAAGTCTCCCCCGATGCATTACCAATAGCCTTGTATTTATAGGCTTCCCAGAATAACCACCTTAGTAACTAACTTTAATCCTGGGTTAATAACTAACTCTTTTCTGCCTAAATTTCAAAGAGTTAGTAACCTACACTTTTATGTGCAAAAGAAGTCAACCTTCTAACCTTGGGTTACAATAAGCGACATAAGTCACTTTTTACAAAAATAATATCAAACCCATTACATTGAAGAAATAATTCATTTGCTGATTTTGTCGAGGTGGCCTCCATCTTCATTTGCTTCATTTGATCTCGTAATCATCTCACCATCTGAATTCATGTTCAGAAAAGTTGAATTCCATGTTCCTTGATTTAATGCATTGACACCGTTACTATAACATATGTATCATCAACATCAGAGCATCCTTGTGAGTTTCGCATATGCTCTCCTCAATAGGATATTCAAACCTTTACGTTGAACAAGTAGGTGCTAAATTTCTCAAATTTATGGCACATATGATATACCAACTCTCCAGTATGTTCTCATTCTTAAAGGATTGTGATTGCATTCAATTTCAATTCTACACTTCAATCATCAGAAGGTGTTCGCGGGGGCCTTATTAATTCAAACCAAGAGCTTCCTTGCAAAATCCATGTTGTACACATTCTGAAATTATTTCATGGGATGACATTATCTTCAATGCATTATATGAAATAGCTCAAATCTATTGGAACTAGAGTATTCACTTCTTTCTCCCTCCTATAATAGCTCCATATTTTATGACTCTTAAAGAGGCAACACCAAAAAGAACAAATCTTTTGAGTACACATCGTAGTTTGTGAATATATGGGACCCTGTAATCCATCACATGCTCTCATGTTTACATTAAATAAATCATATTGTGATTCATATAACTATAATTGAGATATATTCCTTCAAGTTTATGTGGGAATGACTTCATAGAAAATCTCATCTTCTCCATTTTTCATCACAAAGTTAAATATTAATGAATCCTCTCTGTAGAATCTTTTCCAAAGTCAAGTTCTTTTGTCATGGAAGATTTCCAACATAGTGCACCTTCATGCTCATCAAACAAATCTTGCCAAGTCTATTTTGTGATGATTTTGCAATCATTGCATTCCTTGAGTTGGCATATCTCTAAGGTATTTTATCAAAACAATTCAAGTGTGATGTCAATGATTGCATATTTTCCATGTGTCTCAAGTAGAGCATGGATTGTAGAATGTGGCTTTGCACCTACCACTCACATTGCTTGGATGCTTTTAAAACTTTTATAAAATTCATTTTGAGAGAATCCTTGTTATCATGGCATGCAACAAGATTGTATTTCTTTGTGGCGTTATGTCAAACAATTCACTTGCCTTGTTACTGCATTCACATTCTACATGCATGCCGCCAGAGTATGAGAAGTGTACTTTTGGCTTTATACCTACAAATTGAATTCGTTTGAATGTTTCTAAAGCACTTTCAATGCATCCTTGGAAGGAAAAGACAGAACTCAACATCTCTCTGATCTCGCCGCAGGGTCTAGTGTAAACACGATCATACATAGTTGGTTTCGGAGAGTTTAGTTACAGAGGATCTATTTGTGCCAACCAGGTCCGCCGGCCCACCCTAGATCGATCCAGTCTTGTATACGTAATAACTGACCACAAGATTCGTCCAATAATAGAAAAGAGGAGGCGAGGTGTTTCACGCGATTCCCATCCGCAGGGAGCTCATAGCATTGAGCCAGAGATGTTGCTAGCACCCTCCCAACTACGACGAAAACTGGGGGGGGAATGTTATTTTAGTGCATATCGCACTCATGAAGTCACCTTTCCTTGAGACATTCTGTCAAACAATTCACTGCATTGGTCTGTGCGTCCACATTTTGCAAACATTACTTGCAATATTGAAAGTTTCTAAACCCTGTTAAACTAATTTGTTTCGGCATAACCTGCAACTTTTACCTTCGATGAGATGACATCATTTGAGGTATTCTGCTAAACAAGGAACGTGTGGCACAGATGTTTTAATGGGTGTCAATACCCATTCAAAAGTCCATTTTGTGGACTGCAATTATCGCATTTCATGAGACCACATTTCTTTGAGAGATTCTGACAAACAGTTTATAGGCACTGCCTGTGCATTCACTATGTCATGAGACTGCATTGCTTTGAGGGATTAACAAAAAAAGTTGACATGCGTGGTCATGCGCATTCACCATGTTGTGAGACCGCCTTGCTGGAGTTAACGCCTACCACAATTTTCATGTGTAGATGAGACCACATTTCTTTGAGGGAGTCTATCAAACAGTTTACACGCGTAGTCTATACTCCCACGATGCGTTTAAAGCTGCCATGTGATTCTATCAAACAGTTCACATGCGTTGTCTTGGCTGCCATGGTGCATTCATGTCCGCAGTGATTCCTTCAAACAGTTACAAAGAAATAACGTTAAGACTCGTCAACAAATCAATATTGTGCATTTCATACAATCATTGCATTCCATCAAAACAAATCGGCTTGAGACATTCTGTCAAACAATATACGCGCCTTGTCTTTCCTTAATCATTTTACTTGCATTTCTAACTGAGTATCTTCGACTATGATTTTGTGGAATCTAGTTTCATTTTACACCTGCGAGAAGCATTTGCTGAAACTTCTAAAGACTATTCAACATATACATAATCATGTGTACCCTGCAATCATACGTTCCATACGACCACATTTCTTTGCGATCAACGTCTGCCATGAGATACGTTTCTTTGAGGAAGTCTGTCAAATGGTTCACAGCTTATCTATGCCTTCCACATTTCGCATCCGTATTCACATCTCGGGCATGTCCATGCTCCCTTATCTGAGGCTTATCAAACATGTCAATGTGTTGTTTTACTCTCATTCATTCTGCAAACACAGCGGCCAGGGCTATTAGAACATATCCATTATACCTTGGTGTGTGTTGATATCCCTTCCAAAACTTCCATTCCAGGAGAGTTTGGCTCTTATAAACAAATAGCTGCATTTACTTGAAAATTTCTAAAGATTCCTCGTCAAATCCATTTGGTGCATATGGTGCTATCTTCAGTGCATTGATAACCTGCTACTTCAAGCTCTCTTTTCTTTTGTTTTTTTTAAAACTCTTATGAAAAAAGGTTAGGAATGCTCACTTTTTGAGCATTTCTAACCTTCTTGACAAAGTGGGACCCACAAGGTTAAGAAACGAAGTTAGAAATGCTCAAAAACCTTTTTGGCAAAAGGTTAAGAAATGAGGTTAAGAATGCTCAAAAAGTGAGCATTTCTAACCTTGTGCTTCAACGAGCTATCCTTTACACCTTGGAAACCATTTTCCGTTGAGAATGAATCAAGGAGTAATGCCACCGATGTCTGAAGACGATTTTCTTATCGCAAATGACCAAACATATTGAAATAATTTAAAATATTAAATTATCATTTGAGAAATAATTTAAATATTTTAAATATATCGCTTTGGCTAGAGAAAAATGGCATAACTTTCAAACGGTAGGGAGTTAGGTCCTGAAATTCGAAACACACATTAATGAAAGGGAAAAAGGTCTACACAATTATTTACACCTCATGACGAAGCCTTAAATGAGATATTTTAATCATTTGGGAGCAACAGACATGAAAAATTGAAAGTTTAAAATATGACAAAGTATGAACTGGGTTTGGGTGAAAGTTGGCCACACGATATAAAATGACGTTTAGATCCTGACTGTCAAGCAATTTCCCTCAATTTGTGGCAATTCTCAAAATTCTTCCATTTTTCGGATTTTAACTAATAATGACCTTGGACAATGCGTTCATTACTTACGCATAAACACTCATTGGACCTTTACTCGACATTGAGATTGATTTGAAGTTCAAATTTTATGTAGGCCAAATATGGGGGCAACAGTTAGACATTTATTATATTTACATAAAATCGAAATGTGATTTTACTGTTACAAATATAAATTATATTCTCTTCTCTCTGTCATTAATTGATAAATTTCATCGTTTATCTGAACTACAAATACTTAAAACAATACTTAAAACAATACTTACTAATTTTATTTCTTCACATCTAAATATTAACAAATTATTATTAATATAAAGAAAAAATAAATAAAAATCAAATCTAATAAAAAAAATTAAGTTCACAAATATATTAGCTCTTCCACAAACCAGAGGGTTGTGAAGAAACATCTGAAATTTCTAACCATGTATGAGGTAAAATCGGCATAAACATACACAAATTTGCACACATAATCTCTTCTGTAATCGAATCCCAAATGTCAGGTTTGATATAGGCAATATTTTATTATTAGCCCATACAAAAGGACAATACAAAATGACTAAGGATGGAGTTAACAGTTATTAAGAGATGCTTTTCCTGTCATCTCCAAGCATTGGATTCATTGTATCCCTTCTTTCACATTTCCTGATGGCCAAGCGTCTTTCCATTTCCTTTAAGCATTCCCCTCTTTTTGCTTTTCATCCCGAGTATGTGCAGGTTTCCTGAAAACAGTTCAATGTAATTATACCTCCATGGTACCATAAAACATGGCTTTAACAAATACAACATCAGTATACTATAGGAAGTGATGTGTACAACATAACTCTACATCTAAATTTTTTGAGTCAAATGTATGGTCTAGAATCCAAACACTAGATACCATCTTTTAAAAACTGGAAATAAAGCCTGATCCCTATTTTATCACTGCAGGTCTGCCACAGTGCACCTTGCTATAGTGCAAGCTTATGTTTGCAGATTGCTTCACTTAGTATCACAAAAAATCTCCCTAACATTGTCCTTATTTGAAATGATGGAAACAGTTCGCATCTCTCACAACAATTTGCCTTGCAACAATGTTGGAAATGAACTTGTGTTGCAGTGTGGAAGACAACACAATTGAAGGTTCGTGAGGTCTTTAATGGTTGTTCCAGGAGGAGCGTTTTACGTTTTAACAATCCAAATGCAACTGCCAAGTTCTCACCATTGTAGCAGAGTTATAATTCGTTCTTCTCCACATCATCCAGTACCTGTTTTGAAACTGGAAACGACCTTCCTACCGAGACAATTTCTCCAATTTTGCTTAGATCTCCTGTGTCTGTGGGTGTGATGTGTCTCCAACACAAAAAGCGTGAACCATTTTATGGTCTTCAATCCAACTACATCCAGGTGTCTTGTTAATTCCTCTATCTTTCATCAATCTCCTAATCATTTGAGCCTCATCCCACCTGCCCAACTCTGCGTAAATGTTTGACAGAAGAACATAAGTAGAAGCATTTTTAGGATCCAGCTCAAAAAGACGAGTCGCTGTTAATTTTCCTAATCCTATATTTTTATGTTCTTTACAGACACCAAGCAAACATGTCCATACAACCACCACAGGTTTGATTGGCATTTTGATGATAAAGTTTAAAGTTTCCTCAAGATATCCAGCACGGCCAAGAAGGTCAACCATGCGCACATAATGATCAAGTTTAGGCTTAATACAATAAGAGGCACCCATGGAATTGAAGTATTTACAGCCCTCGTCCACTAAACCTGCGTGGCTGCAAGCTAATAAAACCGAAGCAAAGCTTACATGGTCAGGGTATGCTCCAGAGTGCTTCATAACCTCAAAGAGTTTGAGAGCATTTTGGCAAAAGCCATTTTGTGCAAATCCAGCAATCATAGCATTCCATGAGATCACATTTTTCTGAGGTGTATTGTCAAACAGCTCACAAGCCTTATTTATGCTTCCACATTTCGCATACATGTCTACGAGGGCATTTGCAACTATATCTGACAAAAATCCACTTTTGATTATGCTTTGATGGATGCCCATACCCTGTTCTAAAGCTCCCATTTTGGCGCAGGCTGGAAGGACACTGGAAAACGTTGTGGAGTCTGGCTTTAAACCTGCCAATAGCATTTGCTTAAAAGTTTCCAAAGCCTTTTCAACAAATCCGTTTTGTGCATATCCTGCAACCATTGCAGTCCACGACACAACATTTCTTTGAGGCATTTTGTCAAACAACTCACATGCCTTCTGTGTGTTTCCACATTTTGTATACATATCTACTAGCGCGTTTGCAACTACAATATCTGTCAATAATCCGCTCTCCATTATGCTTCGATGGATATCCAGACCATGCTCTAAAGCTCCCATTTTGGCACAGACTGGAAGGATGCTGGCAAAGGTTGTTGAGTCTGGTTTTACACCAGCCAATTGCATTTGCTCAAAAGTTTCAAAGGCTTTTTCGACAATTCCATTTTGTGCATATCCCCCAATCATGGCATTCCATGAGATTACATTTCTTTGAGGCATTGCTTCAAAAATCCTCAAAGCCTCATCAAGAACGCAATTTTGTGCATATCCTGCAATCATGGAGTTCCATGAGACCACATTTTTTTCTAGCATCAGATTAAACAGGTTACGCGCCTTGTGTATGCTTCCACATTTTGCATACATATCTACCAGGGCATTCGCAACTGTAACATCGGACAAGCATCCTCTTTCCATTATGCTTTGATGGATGTGCATACCCTGTTCTAAAGCTCCCATTTTGGCACAGGCCGGGAGGAGACTGGCAAAGGTTGTGGAATCCGGAATTACACCTGCCAATTGCATTTGCTTGAAAGTTTCCAAGGCCTTCTCAGCAAACCCATTTTGTGCATATCCTGCAATCATTGCAGTCCATGAGACCACATCTTTCTGAGGCATTTGTCTGAAAACCCTCGAAGCCTCGTCAAGAACACCATTTTGTGCATATCCTGCAATCATGGCATTCCATGAAACCCTATTTTTGTTAGGCATTATATCAAATAGTTCACGCGCCTTGTCTATGCTTCCACATTTTGCATACATATCTACTAGACTATTTGCCACTACATCATCCGACAAAAAG
Organism: Cryptomeria japonica; assembly: GCF_030272615.1. Lineage (NCBI taxonomy): Eukaryota > Viridiplantae > Streptophyta > Pinopsida > Cupressales > Cupressaceae > Cryptomeria > Cryptomeria japonica. The sequence goes on from NC_081414.1 coordinate 639,635,876, forward strand.
CCTCTTTCAATTACACTTTGATGGATGTCTATGCCCTGTTCCAAAGCTCTTACCTTGGCACATGCTGGCAGTACAGTGGCAAAGGTGAACTGATCGGGTTGGATACTAGTTTGTTGCATTTGGTGAAACAGTCTCAGTGCCTCGTACGGGAGACCGTGTCTTCTGTAAGCGGCAATTATGATATTCCATGAGAAGACATCTCGCTCGGTCATTTGGTCAAATACTTTGCGTGCATTCACTAATCCCCCGCACTTGTCATACATGTGGATAAGGGCATCTTGTAAAAGTTTGTGCGTGCCAAACTTAAATCCCCTCTCATTGATGTGAGCGTGTATTTGCTTACCCTCTGAAAGGGATTTCTTGGAAATGCAACTCTGCAATAGTTGAAGATATGTACCAGAGTTTACAGGGGCGTTGTGTGCAGAAAGCAAAATGTGCAACGCCTCTTTCAACCAACCCTCTCTACATAACGCTCTGATATTGAGATTGGGGATGGATGGCATTGACATTATATATTAGAATTGATGCGTTGGAAATGTGCATTGTCAGTAATTCTGCTCTCACCAGAATGACAATGAAACTCTCTCACCGGCTTTGTCCTCAAATGTGGTTTTATGGTTATTTATTTGTATCTGTGAACGCCAATGTTCTGATTAATAGAAGCAAGAAACGATGAGAAACAAATGGAGCGAAAGAAAAATCCATCCAATTGATCTAATAAAAGGAAAAATCTTCTAATATCGCTGATTAGTGAAACTTATTGAAGGATCGAGAAAAGCATTCATGAACATAACCACAAAACTGATCACAGGCCAACCAATTTGACATTGAATCGATGTAGCAAACCCCAAGCTATCAACAATACCCAGAAAAATTTTAATTAACTCTGTTCATCACATAAAAAATAAAGTGTCACATATGAAGAATCTAGTAGTGAGCTCGGTCTAATTGTTAGAAGTTGTTGATTTATTACCCCTACTTACTGTGATTTAATGTTTAATTTTTGTGACAACATTGCACCAATAGTTGTAACTTTTGCTAATGATGACTACCAATAATTGAATGAAAATATACCTTTGTTGTAAAAAGCCACCAATCATGTGATGCCACATCAGGTGCACAAGTATTGGGTGCACAAGTATTGGGGCCCAGCATGACTATTGGTCTCTTTTTTTGGCGCTGTTTTGGACATCTTAGCAAAAAGCATGTTGATGTGGCATTATATTTGATGATGTGGCCTTGGAACCTTAATTATAAGCAGGGGAGTGAAAATTTCATGGGAAGTTAGGGTGCACAACTAGTGGCCATTACTTGTCTTTTAATATGCATAAATATGATTATATTGATTAATAGATTTAAAGTTAGACCTTATAATATAGTTATAGTAATTAGTTGAAGAGATGTAATTATTTTACAAAGCAAAAATAATTGAAATTAATAGTAAGTTATTTTTTACTGGGCTAAAAAATATTATGAATATTTGATATAGTATTTAAAGCATTATATTAATTTTGAATTATAAATGTGTAATAATAATAAAATTAAACGTATTTACCACAAAGTGAAAGTAGAGTTGATATTAACCATAAGTTAATTTAACTTGACTAAAAATATTATAAATATTTGATATAGTATTTAAACCATCATATTAATTTTAAATTATAAAAGTGTAATAATGATAAAATTTTAAATATTTTGTTGGACTTTATAATTATAATTAATAATAATAACTTTATATTAAAATATTTAATAAATTTATATGATAATTGCTATTATTAAAAGTCTTGAAATAAAAGTTAAAATAGATAAACTATTAAAACAAAAATAAATTTTTTATCTTTGTCATATAATTAAAATCTTAAGACATATTTGATGAAAGAGATAATTGTTATATTTTTACAACAATTTAATTTTATACAACTTGTGAAAGTAAAATATATAAAAAAGATTTTTTTTGTGAAAGGTTAGTAATGAGACAATAAATTTTTAATAATAAGAAACTAAAAAATTGCCTAAAAAAATGATTAAGATAGTGGACCCATGAAATCCAAATGTAAAATTTTTGAGCCAATTAGATTCAAGGAAAAAATTTATATAATTTAGAAACTAAAAAATCATGCATCTTAACTTTTAAAAATTGAAAAGAAAATGATCAAAAGAAAAAAATCACAATTCTAATTGGGGAGGAACAATTAAATTATAACTAGTTAAGAAATACTCATTGCAATAGTACTAGCCTCACAACAAATACGAATAATCTTTTGTAGAAGGTGAATGATGGACATTTGGATACATCTAACCTTGTTTGTGTACTCTTAAGGCTGAAATACAATAGAAAGATCACCTAACTATAAAGGTTTTTTAAATTATTTTTTAATTTTTATGTTGATCGAAAGAAAAAGAAAAAAATTCAACGAAGTGATAAGCAGTCCAAAGATAGGATTCCACACAAGGAAAGACTAAACATTTTTCATTTTGTGACCATTATCTCTATTTGGTCATTATGATTTAGATTGATCATTGACTATTCATTTCTCATTAAAAATCACATGTAGAAGGCTAATCGATCGATTAGATTATGTTGGTCAAATGTAGATAACTGCATTCTAAAGATTGATTCCTTTGAACTAAATTGTTAATAAGGTGTAGAAATATATTTGTGCATAACAAATAATATTAGAAAAAAAGGGTGCATTGGAAAAAGATATTTTGAAGCATTGATGAGACATAGCCCCCTCTCTCATATGACAGGAAAACAACATTTAAACTAAGCACGGTGCTTAAGGAAAGGGACATTGTTGTGCCACTAATAAGGCATGGTGTCCCTCCCCACTGTCATCTAGTCTGACTCTTCATGTTGGAAGAGGAGACAATAACACATAAGACAAAAGACATTTTGCAAGGACCATGCATGACCTCATTAAAAGGGCATTTTGGGAAGGAGTTTATAGATAGAAAAGGGAGAAAGGAGCAAGATTTTGGGAGTCTAGACCTACAATATAGAGGATAAAGGAGAGCAAGAGCTAAGCATAATTATTTGGGGAGTTGAGTAAAAGCATTTTCATGACTTGGAAGATTTGGGAACTTAGTATTAGAAATTATGGGTAAAAAGAATTAAACTTAATTATTTTTAATAGACATTTTATAGATATATGTTGTAAATGGGCATTGGAAGTATCGCTTAGTAAGGTTTGATATTTTCATGTATTATTTGCCATTTTTTCTACTAATGTTTTGGCCCTCAATATAGAAGGGAACCAAGGTTCCAAAGTCTAGTTAGAAACTAAACTAATAATCCCGTGTAGTTGTTTTCAGTTGGTTTGGTCCTTTGATCTAAATAAACACCAAGTTACATGATGGTCAACAATTTATTCAATAAAGTTACACTTTGTAATGGTGAAAAATTAGGGTTTCCACCACAAGAAGGATGAAAACCACTACATTTTACTTGGGGGCCATTACATTAGGGAAATATGGGAATTAGATAGATCTAAACCTAATAGATCTAGATTCCGATCTAATTCTAGGGGGGTTTAAATGTACCTCTTTTTTCCCTTAAATTGAATTTAATTGTTGAATTTGTTGAAATTAGGGTAAATAGACTGAAATTGAGGTAAATATGCACAAAAAGTGAGCTACAATCGTCGGATCGAGCCACAAACATGGATCTAAGGATTGTAAGAGGATTCGAACCTGTTCCTAGAAGGATCTCCTGATTTGTCGGGATCGATGTGGCAGTAGCTCTAGTCCTTCTCACTTTTCGTACTCCAATGGGGGATTGATTTGTATATGTAAATAAAGATTATCTTGAAGATCACAACTCTACACCTACTTCCTACACACAAAAAGAAGGGTCCAAATAGGTTGGAAATAGGGGTTTGCCTAAGTCAAAGCCCGGTTTAGGAATTAGCCTTGAATGAAATGTTGCAAATATTAAAATAAATAATGAAAAGATATACCTCAGATATGCAATGACTGATAATGATGTTTTGCCTCTCGAATGTAATAACATATGTTGTATGAAATGGCATGAACATGACAAAACCCTAATCACACACACATGCTTGCATATGAATGTTGTAATTTTTCTCCACAATGATTGAATGAAGGAAATGCAACCTTGAAGATCTCTAAGAATGCTTGATGATAAACACTTCAATGCTTGAATTCTTTAGATCAAATGCTTGGAGTCTTAGATTCAAAATGAGCTAATAAGGATGCCTTATATAGGGATTTCATAATTAAAATCACGTTTAGGCCAACCTAGAATTAATATATTTTTGCACAGAGCTAAATTTGAATAAGATAAGACTACCCAATTATCCTCCTGAAATTCAGGAAAAAAAAGTGCGAGACCGATGTGGTGGGCGCCCTAGTCCCGGCCACATTTTTCCAAATTTCTAAGGATGTGAGCTATCGTGATTCTAATGCTAAATCCAGCTCAATGGCTCAACCTAAGATGTGTAGATATGCGAAATATGCTTTGAGAGTTGAAATTAGGACAAGATTAAGGAAAAATCGAGATAAAATGATAAAGGGTGCACCTAGAATTAAGGGCCCAAATAAGAGTGTGATGATGTAACAAAGTGGAATAAGACCTATAATATTGAATTAAATATTAATTAATTACAATAAAGGTCCTATAACGCATAGAGGAAAGGGAAATAATAAAATAAGTGTTAGGACAATGTAATTGGACACACTAATAAAGGGTGTACAATTTACAACACTACATTTATCCCCCACTTTAGCAAAGTATGAGCTTACGATCATACTCTCGGTAAAGTAGAAAGATGAGAGAGAGGAAAAATAGGAGCACAATCACAAGGAGATAAGACTTCACTAATTCGAGGAACCAAGCCCCCAATCTTAGGATATTAACTCACACAATCATATGCAAGGACACATAACACAAGGAGTTAATACTAAAAACAAGATCTCAAGTCAACTAGCCAAAGAGGCCTTGATAATCCAAATGTCTCAACCACTAATATCATTCTTGAAAAATGTCATCTCAAAAACACAAGGGATCACATAAAAGAGCAAGAGCACATATCATCCATGAACTACAAATAGCAATGTTATGAGCTCATGAGAAGGAATAGAGGAAGCATGGATACACATTCTAGATGTGTTTTTTTAGGTGATCTGTGAGAAGAAGGATGAGAGAGGACATGGATACACATTCTAGATGTGTTTTTCTAGATGATCCATGTTGGGGAGGAGAGTAGGAATAGTCTAGTTGTGTTTTGCTAGTTCCACTCATCCCCGTGCATGTGTGCAAGTGGTGTCTGGTTTCAAGTATATAGCAACCCTATATAAGAGTTTGTTTCCTCTAGTTTCGAGCATGCTTCAACCTATTTGAGACATAAAATGCAAATGCAAATGATGAGGGGCAATGGTTTTTTTAGTGGCGAATATTCGCCAATCGGTGAATTGTATAGGTCGATCGCGTCGGGAAACTGGCGAATAAAACTGTTATATGAGTGGTTGGATCGCCTTGTGTTCATGCAAAATCTGTCCCATGGCCCTTTTTTCACCACCTTGTGGTTATTCATTATTTTTGAAACACGGTTTATTCGCCACTAGATCATAGACGTCTTGAACATTTGTTAGTCATAATTTTTCCCCGAAGTTTTCGGACGAATCCAAGAAACCACTGATGGAAACGCATGCATTCGCCAATATCGACACGGGAATTTTTTAATTTCGAGGGGCCATATCGCCAATAACATTGATTATTTTTTTCTTGAGGACAACCCCAATTCACCCCCACTAGTATTGAATGTTAATGCCAGCTCCATAATTCACCTTCAAATTTAAAATTGCATTGCCTTAATCCTGCTCAATTTCGCCAAATTACTATATCCCAATTGTATAATGGCATGCAATTTGCCAAAATTTGTTTCATATAAATACATGAGAAGGTGACATTTTATAGTTTACACCTTGTTCAAACCAGTCTGCACTTCCATAATTTGCATTCTCTTCTCTGGACACAAGTTGCTGAGGAATTGGTTTCAGAGTTGTATATGCATGTGTTTTCGGTTTGCATATACACTTGGTTGTTGAGCAATTGGTGTCAGTTGGTAGTTGAGCCCTCCATCTCAAGTGTTGTGATTTGAGAGGATGAAATGTATGATGGTAAAAGGAGGAGATGCATCTGGAGGAGAAAAAGGGGTTAGAATAGTGTCAGTGCTCGATAGACACAAGGAGGAGAGAAACCCTAACAGTGCCCTTTGCCATTGTTGTCAAAGGGGGAGAGAGAATATGTAGTATGTTGGATACTACATGTTTTGACATCAATGCCAAAGGGGGAGATTGTTGGCATTGTGTTGTCATTGATGTAATTTGATATAGCATGTTACCGATATAGAAGGACAACCGGTATCATAAAATAGTTGATGTGCAGTCATTGATGTCAACTAGTCTAGCAGGTTATCGGTATAGTCTATCATCGGTAAGGAGAGGATGTCTACTGGTAAGTGATGTGTTGATAGTGTATGGTTGCTAACCGGTGAGCACTAATAAACATGGAGAAGACAAATCAACAAAGTGAGTGGTTGCCAACCAGCAAGCTTATGACCAGTGTACAAGCAAGGTGAGCAAAATGCTTGGATGTTGATTCTGATGAAGAGGTAGAATGTTATCAAGAATCACATCAACACTAGAGAAGTATGTACAAGTCACCGGTATACTGTGTGGATGTCAACAGCGGGACTCCCACTGGATGCAGGGAAGACTGATAGTGAGAGTGCCCAAACTGGATCACATGTGCTTGTTTGAAGATATGCAGCCCAAACAGGGAAGCCACATTGGTTTAATGAAGGATGCAGATGACAAGGATCCACTCCCACCGGTAAATGGAGTGTATCTCCTATTATGCATGGAATGCATCATAGTCCTCTGAGATAAGAGAGAAGAGTAGAAGGCAGGTAATTGAAGGCTCAAACCGGTTGAACTGGTGAAACACTAAGTTGCCTTAGGTGCATGAGATCAGGGATAAGCACCGGATTAGCCAGGTAGACATGATGAGTTGCTGGTACAGAGATTTAAGGATATGTTTATCACTTTGACAAACATGTTAATAGAAAAACCAGTTCAGTGGTGAAGAAAGGTGTTACCACAGATGGAGACAGAGGGAGGCAGTTGAAGGTTGATGACATGGTGTCATCAAGGTGTTTACCAGTAAGTATGTCCACCGATAATGCTGACAAAGTGCAGATGCAGAAGGCTCCCATCTAATGAAGGTGATCATGAGGTAGGTTGGCATGTGTGCTAACCGATTTAGGTGCTCCACCAGAAGAGAAGCAGAGTGCAAGGTTGAAAGTAGACCGGTTAGGGTATAACCGACAGGGTTTGTGAATCATGGATGAACTTGGGTATGGGGTTGGTCGGTGATCCTGTCTAAACAGACACAGAGGTCTAGCTGAGATGGACATCGATAGTATTGCCACATGGATTTGAAGTGGCAAGCATGCATGTATAGGTCAGCGTGGTGTGTCAGTGAAGTATTTGTCGACGAGGTAGATGGTGGCAGGTCAACATTTATGTTGACTATGTGATTCATGGGATGTGTAGCAGAGGTTTGCGGCTCAAGGTCAAACTGACAACAAAGATCTAGGACAGACTGATTGAGAAGATCGAAGTAGGTGAAAGAAACCGCCAAACCATTCTTGGTGATCAACCAAGAGATCAACCGACAGATTAAAAGCGAATTGCTAAATATGGAAGGCGTGTTCTGGAAGGCACGACAATGGCGGTGTTGATTGATGTGTTGCAAATCATCAATCAAGGTGATCAGATCTAATGAGATCTGATTGGATTTAGTTTGCCTCGAGGTCGATGAAGAAACTCTAACTGCGTGAAGTTTGAATTGGTTTTTGGCGGGAAGACTTGTTGATAAATATGCAAGTCAAAATTGATGAAAGTTGTTGTTGTTGATTGATAGAGTGTTAATGCATGTGAGAGAAGAAATAAGTCAAGTTCTCAATGAGCATTAGAGGAGAGACTGTGTGAGAGAGAATCAGGTTGAAGAGCTCAATCGGTAAGAGTGAGACAACCAACGGTTTGCCAATGAGTCTGTGAGAGGAGTATACTGGTGATGACTAAACCTGCAGAGAAGAGGCAAAGAGAATTGCAGAAAAGAGAAGAGCACAATGAGAAACAGAGGAGAATCGGTAAGCTAAGAACTGACAGTAATCAGATAGTGGATATCTGTACAGTGAAGAAGACCGATGGTGATAAGCGGTAGAGTCACAGAGAGGAAGGAGAACCGAAAGAAAGCATAACCAACAAAGAAGAACAAGAGGTTGAACCGATAAGGTTCTAGCAGGAGATAAGGTTCCAACAGTGAGAGGGTGAGCAAAAAACTGACAATGAATTGGATAGAAGGTCCGGTGAAGAGATTTGCAGAAGAGTTACAAAGTTCATTTGTAACAAGGCTATTACTTTTGTAATTGATTATATTCGTTGAAGATCACTGAGTTGAAGCTCGGTGCAAGGGTTGGTGCTCCTTGGGTTGGTTCCCTAAATCAGGGGTTGGTGCTCCTTGGGTTGGTGCCCTAAACATTGTAATCAAATTTCCATTGTGAGGCTGGATTGGAGCAGTAGACTCCAACAACATTTCTCACCAAGGTTTTTCCCATCTTGGGTTTTCCTTGTACATACTGGTGTCATGTGATGTGTGCTTTTGTATGCTTGCATTGCATTGTCTTAGTTTATCTTATCAGTAGGCCTACTAAGTATTAGGATGTTAACCAGTACACTACTTAGGAGATTAAAAGAGAAAGGAAATTGGAAACCATTGATTCACCCCCCCGCTCTCAATGGCATATTGTGTCTAACAATTGGTATCAGAGCCTAGGTTCTCGATTGATAAGCTTTCTCCAGCTTGGGTAGATTCTGGTTTAAGGACACAATGGTCTATTTACTGTCAATCCCAGTTCTGGTATTTGATGGTTCAAACTATTCCATTTGGTGTTACAGAATGGAAGTCTACCTATCCTCTTTAGGGTTTGATGTATGGATGTCAGTTGTAAATGGCTTCCCTAATAAAGTGAGTCCTCCCACCGATTCAAATACAGAAAGAAGAAACCGGTGCAATGATGTAGCAATGAAAGCTATACTTTGTGGGTTATCAGATGATGTCTCCTCACAGGTGAACAGATGCAGATTGACAAAAATCCTATGGGACATATTGAAGAAGCTTTATGGAAATGAGCCTACCACTGCAGAACCGGTTAGTGAAGACAAGATGAGAAATGCATCTCATGTATCTGCAGATGATGAAGGCGGATCTGTTAGCAGTTGCAATAACGATGATGAAGAAACTCATCTCTTCATGGCCCAAGAGACATAAAGTGAGGAGCACACATCTGAAAGTGATAAGGCAAATAGATCCCACCGGCAAGATGTGTTTGGCAGTGATAGTGAAGGTGAAGAAGAAGAAGCAGAAGTTGATCTTGAAGGAGAACTTGTAAGTGCACTCGAAGAACTTAGTAGAGTGGAATGAATACAAGTTATTCAAGAATGTTGCAGTTGTGGAACAAAATCAGTTGATCAAATGCCTTGAAAAATCAGAGAAATGTGTCTCAGAATTAAAGACTCAACAAGAAGACACCAAGGTGTGTCAGTGTAATGATCTAGCATCTATGCTAGAAGTCAAGGATTAAGAATATCAACAGCTGGTAAGAGAAATGGAGATTCTCCAAAATGACCTTGAGAAATGTCAGGATGAGCTTAAGGTAAGAATTTGATTTGATGGCAGCAGTGATGCCTTGGTCAAAATGTTGAAAAAGAAAAAGAATGCCAAGGATACCAGTGGGTTAGGAAGTGGTGTCGATGAATGCTCCACTAGCAAGAATGTCCCCCACAATGATATTCTATTTGTCTCCTCAAATGGAGATATCATGGGACAAACCGTCATAGTTCAAGATGCTCCCCGGAAAAAGGTTGACCTGACCACAACCAGTGAAGACATGCAGACAAGGATGAAGACTAGTGCTGCAAGAAGGAGGAACAATGTATATCCCAAAGGAAAAGGGAAGATGGGAGAAGACAACTTCACCGGAAGCAAGAACATGAGAAGACAGTAAAAAAGACCTCCTACCAATAGAGGACAAGGAAATGCTACCACCCACAAGACAAAGCAAGTGTGGGAAAAGAAGAGATCAGATGGAAGAACTACTCAGCATGAACAACCCAGGATCCATCCTCAAAGAAGGAGAAGTGGAGAAGCCAGACCAGTAAGATCTCCCCATGCATGGCAAAATAAGTTTGTAAGTTATAAATCTTCCTTCTCCAGCTATTGCTTTGCATGTAATGGTTATGGCCATAGGGCAGAAGAATGTAGAAAGGGATCTAGAAGGAATAATCTAGAAACTCGTAGATATCATGTATATGAGAAAAATGTATCAAGGAGTAGATACATGCATATTCCCTCTCCCGGTTATGCAAATAGTGTTTGTTGTAACTGCAATAGATCTGGCCATAGAAGTTATGAGTGCAGGAAGAAGAACTCATAGTTCCATGGCAACGAGTGGAACAACCATGCTCAGTATAGTTGCAGCTATAGAAGATATGAGCAGCAAAGACCTACATGGAACAAGATGAGAAGTGTACCTACAAATGCAAGGAATCCGTGGAGACCAGCAGCTGACTACAATGGCATGATCAAAAAAGGAAGAGAAAATCGGTATGTTAGAAGGTTCCCCAATCATAAGATTGGCATGGATGTTGTGTGCTACTATAGAACTCCTTCCAGTTATGATGCAGAATCTGAAAATATAAGGACCAATCAGCAGAAGAAGGTAAGACCCACTCCCAAGATTAAAAATGGGAAGAAAAATGAAGCCATGTAGGTGTGGAAGAAGAAGGAAGAAAGTAAGACCATGGACCGGCATTGTGCATTCAATGCACAAGTTATATCTCCTAAGGCTTAAAGGAGATGCAGGACCTTAGGGAGAGTTACTCATTGATTACATTATTCACCCCCTCAGTGTGAAGAAGGGCACATGGAAGAATAGGATGTTGCTGGTAAGAAAGAAGAAAAGGTAAGATAAGTGTGTGTAGTGGCTGCTTTGGCTACACTCCTACAAATGAGAGATGGTTCACTACTGCATATGTCAATGGATGATAAATTTGCAATTTGGATCAGATGCAAATTGACACAATAAGACAGGAGTTAGAGAAAGGTGCTTCGGTAGGGATGATGGACCGATGTAGGTAATCGGTATATGCAACATGTGCAGTATGTTACCAGTATGTATACTAACCGGTATTTGCAAGTTATGTGAGATAGTGAGGTCTATGATCATTGCATTAACTCGGGTAGTATGGATTGAGGAGTTTATGCCTCAGGTGGTACTAAAGAAGACCTAAATGACATATATTGGCCCTGTTGTTGATTATGTATGCATGCATTCTTTGTGGGATAACCAGTTTGATTTATGGCATGACAGTGACATTGTATGGCATTGTGTACATCTAGGATCATGTCATATGATGTGGTGGAAATTGTGGAGATGATAGATCATTAGACAAATCACATATGCATAGCTCAACCGGTATATGGTGAAGATTGGAGCACCGGTTTGGAACCTGACATGTAAAGATGACCTGAAATCTATGGCTCAGGGGGAGTTGACAACCATGCTGTCTGATTTGTATTAGACTTGATTGACACAAAGGGTGTGCAAGTTTCTATGGTTGTATCGGTATGTTTATGTCTTGGGAAGAATCTAGGGTCGTGAGATATTTCAATGCATATTCAATTGAAATCACAATTGGACCACCGGGAAAGTTGCCTGAAATGAGGGAGAGTTACCTACACAAGAGAACGTGCATTTGGTATCGAAAGAGATACAATTGGTATCAGTGTTAGCCTCAACACTTGATATCAACATTATGGGGTCAGAAAGGCTTCTGCATATCAAAGGCAGATGATGCAGGCTGACCAGCAGGTATGTTGTATTCACTAACACATGTCCCTTCAATTGGTTTCAGACTTGTCTATGCATGTGTTTCCGGTTTGCATGTACACTTGGTTGCTGAGCAATTGGTGTCAGCTGGTGGTTGAGCCCTCCATCTCAACTGTTGTGATTTGAGAGGATGAAATGTATGATGGTCAAAGGAGGAGATGCATTCAGTTGAGAAAAAGGGGTTAGAACAGTGTCAGTGCTCGGTAGACACAAGGAGGAGAGAAACCCTAACAGTGCCCTTTGCCATTGTTGTCAAAGGGGGAGAGAGAATTTATAGTATATTGGATACTACATGTGTTGACAGCAATGCCAAAGGGGGAGATTGTTGGCATTGTGTTGTCATTGATGTCAACCCATATAGCATGTTACCGGTATAGAAGGACAACTGGTATGGGAAAATAGTTGGTGTGTAGTCATTGATGTCAACTAGTCTAGAAGGTTACTGGTATAGTCTATAACCAGTAAGGAGAGGATGTCAACTGGTAAGTGATGTGTTGACAATGTATGGTTGCTAACCGGTGAGCAGGTATAAACATGGAGAAGACAAATCAACAAAGTGAGTGGTTGTCAACCGGAAAGCTTATGACCAGTGTACAAGCAGGGTGAGCAAGATGCTTGGATGTTGATTGTGATGAAGAGGCAGAATGTTATCAAGAATCGCATCAACACCGGAGGAGAAGTGATGCAAGAGCATCCCCGGTTCACAACAATCTTGCATCAACCAAAAACATTTTCTTTTATGTTTTGTTTCCTGTTTGCAGTTTCAGTTTTCCTTTTTGTGTGTCCCGATTTTGGCTCACCAGATCCTATGGAGTTGGATTCTACTTGAAGACTTGATCATCTTTCTTTCTTTCAAACTGCGTCTCATTTGGATCACTCTGGCAAGATATCGTTATCGGTTTTTTATTACTGGTTGCCTAAGACCTATTCTGGTGATCTACCGGAACCCATTTTGAAGCTTGCGGAGCCTTGGGTGTTGATCTCGATGTTTCTTGGCATGTGGTCGACCTTCTACGTTTCATCGTTTGGATTTTCTAGGAGGAATCTCTTGGTGGAGGCCGACCTTGTTTATTTTGCACGTTAGGTCTTGTTCTTCGGGTTTTGATACCTTTTGGGCCAAGTAGATCCTTTGGATCGATATATATATTTGTAATCATGCTTTAGAATATAATCAATCAGAAGATCAATAAGTATCAAATAGATAGATTGTACCTAGAAGATAGATATTTTTCGATTCAAGGTCTCGGTGTGACCTATTCTACCAAGCTTGTGTGTCGGTTTGTTGTAACCCAGTTGTTGCCGGTTGGATGTAATTGACTTTCCTGCAATAAAAACTATATGTTCTGCATTGCCTCCATCATATCTGTTTGTTTCCGTTGTGTTACTCTTCCTGACCAGTTTGGACTGATCTCCTTGAGGTCCCTCCTCATCGGTGACTCCTTCAAGTGGTATCAGAGCAAAGTTTCATTCTGGAGGTTGTGTGTACTGAAATTTTGTTGTAGGGTGGCGGATTATGGATTCGACTTGCAATTGCAGAGGACTAGTGTGAATCAATGGCATGAAGAGGAACTAGGAATGGTGGAGTGCATGGGAATGTAGACTGCTATAATGGAGATGTTGCGAGGAATAGCAGCTCGGTTAGAAGTTGTGGAGACAGCCTAGAGAAGAAGCCGACATATTAAGGATGTGAGAAAAGATGAAGGAGAAGAAGCCCTGGCAAAACAAGTGAACCTACCGGTAGTTGATCCAAAGGAGGAAAGGTTTTTAAGGGTTTTGAGTAGGGCGAACACTAAACCTCATTTTACCCCACCGGAATATGATGGGAAGTTAGATTTGGATTAATTGATGGATTAGATCTTGAAGATGGATAAGTATTTTGATTTTGAAAACACTGCAAAAGAGAGGAAGGTAAAATATGTCTATACTCGGTTGAAAGGTCATGCATCTCTTTGGTGGGAGCACTTGCAAGTTGATAGGAAAAGAAGAGGTAAAGAAAAGATTGTTTGTCCTAGTGAATTATCAAGTAGATTTGTTCTAGAACTTGCAGAACCTGAGACGGAAGGAATCTAGTGTGAAGGAGTACACCGAAGCATTTTACAAGTTGAACATCAAATCCAGACATGTTGATGATGAAGTTGAACAAATTGCAAGATATTTGAACGAATTGCGGATGTCTATACAAGATGAACTCGGTATGATCAAATTGGAGAGTGTTGAAGAGGCTTACCAGTATGCAATAAAGCCTGAACAGAAATTGAACAAAATACATGAGCAGAGACAGAGAGGTAGAGGTGGAAGGTTTACCAGAGGAAGATTTCAAGGAGGAAGAGGATATACAAGAGGAAGAGGAACCTGTACATATCAGAACAAGGACAAGGAAGTGAGAAAGGAAGGTAATTCATTCCGGAAGGATGATAGAAATTTCTACCGAAGGAGAGAGCCGGATGGTTACCGAAATGAGAACTTTGGAAGATAGGACAAAAGGACATTCAGAGGAACCTACTTTAAATGTGGAGGAGAAGGACACTGTGCATTTGAATGTAAGAATATAGAGGCTACCGGAAGAGCAGCAGAGGTGGAAGAGAACCCCACTGAATCAAACAATAAACCAGAAGATGGAGAACTATTGATGATGAGGAGAGATTTGTGTTATACTAGAGGAGATGAAGAACCATTGCAGAGGAAGAACCTGTTCAAGACCAGATGTAAGGTATCTGGTAAGTGTTGTAAAGTTGTTATTAATAGTGGTAGTTCAGATAATCTTGTTTCAAAAGAGATGGTGAATAAGTTGAAATTGGAGAGATTGAAACACCTTAAGCCTTATCATATAGCATGGATTCGGGATGAACATAAGTTGTTAGTAAGTGAACAGTGTTTAGTAAAATTGAAAATTGGGAATTATCATGATGAAGTTTTGTGTGATATTATGCCTATGGATATTTGTCATCTTTTGTTGGGAAGACCTTGGCAGTTTGATAGACAGGCAATAAATTATGGGAGGAAGAATACATACACTATTGTGGCCAATGGGATGAAGAAAACCTTGTTGCCTTTGGAGGAACCTTTGAAGAATGAAGCCTGTACAAATACCAGAATCTGTCAAGTAGATGGAAGGAAGTTCATGGATGGACTAAGACATGAGGTTGTGTGCTTTGCCTTGATCCCTAAGAAGACTGAGAGACCGAAACCGGAAGGAGAACATCCGAAAGAGATAAGAGATTTGCTGACAGAATACGAGGACATCATTTCAGATAACGTACATGATGGATTGCCACCTGTTAGAAGTATTAGTCATTGCATGGACTTGGTTCTCGGAGCTAGTTTGCCTAACAAAGCTACACACCGGTTGACACCGACAGAGAATGAAGAATTGAATAGACAAGTGCATAAGCTATTGGAGAAAGATTTGATCAGGGAAAGTCTGAGCCCTTGTGCAATACCAGTAGTATTAGCACCTAAGAAGAATGGAGAATGGAGGATGTGTACCGATTCAAGAGCAATAAACAAGATCACAGTGAAATATCGGTTTCCTTTTCCTAGGATGGATGACATAATGGACTGTTTGAGTGGAGAAAAATACTTTACAAAGATAGATTTGAAGAGTGGATATCATTGTATCAGGATCATAGAATTTTATGAGTGGAAGACAACATTTAAGACAAATGAAGGACTATATGAATGGTTGGTGATGCCTTTTGGATTGACTAATGCACCAAGTACTTTCATGAGGCTGATGAATGAGGTATTGAAGAAATTCTTGGGTAAGTTTGTTATTGTGTATTTGGATGACATTATGATTTTTCAGTAAGACAAAAGAGGAGCATTTGTTGTAGTTAAGACAAGTTTTGCAAAGATTGAGAGAAGAAAAGTTGTTGATCAATATCAAGAAGTGCACTTTCATGAGGGATGAGTTAGTCTATTTGGGCTTTGTGATATCTGAGGATGGTTTGAAGATGGACCCTGAGAAAGTGAAAGCCATTGTTGAGTGGCCTACACCAAAAAGCATTGGAGAGGTAAGATCATTTCATGGATTGGCTATTTTTTACCGAAAGTTTATCAAAAATTTCAATTCAGTTTGTAACCCTATGACTGGGACCATGAGGGGAGATCAGAAGGAATTCAAGTGGACCACCGAAGAAAACAAAAGTTTTGAATTGTTGAAACAGAAAGTGACTGAGCAGCCTGTGTTGGCTTTACTGGATTTCAATAAGGTAGTTCAAGTGGATTGTGAGGCAAGTGGAACAGCAATAGGAGCAATTTTGAGTCAAGAAGAAAGAGAAATAGCATATTTCAGTGAGAAATTGAATGATGCTCGGAAGAGATATTCAGTGTATGATCGGGAATTTTATGCCATAGTTCAAGCCTTGAAGAAATGGAAACATTACTTGTTGCCTAAGGAGTTTGTGTTGTATACGGATCATCAAGCTTTGCAGTATTTGAACAGTCAGAGTAAGTTGAATCAGAGACATATGAGATGGGTAGAGATCTTGCAGAGTTACACCTTTGTGTTGAAGCATAGAAGTGGGAAATCTAACAAACCTATTGATGCATTGAGTAGGAGAAGGAATTTGTTGACAAAGATGAGAGTGACAGTATTAGGTTTTGAAGATTTGAAGACCTTATATGATGAAGACCCGGATTTTGCAGAACCTTGGAAAGCATGTAGAGAACCGATTATGGTTGATAGGAGAATATGGTTGGATTATTTCATTCAGGATGGGATGTTATTCAAGGGAGTTCAGTTGTGCATACCTAAGAGTTCCTTGAGAGAGAACCTGATAAAAGAGAGGCATAGTGGAGGTTTAGCTGGACATTTTGGCATTGATAAAACAGTTGCATTGGTGAGTGAGCAGTATTTTTGGCCCCAGATGCATAAGGATGTTAAGAGATATGTGCAGAGTTGAAGAGTTTGTCAAGTTGCAAAAGGTAGTAGTCAGAATGTGGGATTATATAAACCTTTGACAATACCAATAAGACCTTGGGAGGATATAAGCATGGATTTTGTACTTGGATTACCTAAGACACCGAGAGGGAATGATTCTATATTTGTGGTAGTAGATAGATTTTCAAAGATGGCTCATTTCATACCTTGTAAGAAGGCATCAGATGCATTACATGTAACAAACCTATTTTTCAAGGAAGTGGTAGGAATGCATGAATTACCTAAGAGCATAGTTCCAGATAGAGAGACTAAGTTTGTTGGCTATTTTTGGAGAACACTTTGGAAGAAGATGAAGACAGATTTGAAGTTCAGTTCTACTTTTCATCCACAGACTGATGGACAGACAAAAGTAGTTAACCAGAGTTTGGGAAACCTGTTGATATATTTAGTGGGAGATAAAACCTGAAGTTGGGATTTGATCCTTGCACAAGCAGAGTTTGCCTATAACAATTCATTGAATAGAAGTACCAAAAAAACACCCTTTGAGATTGTTACCAGAGTGCATCCTAGAGGAATAGCAGAATTGAGATACATTAGCAGTGAAGACCGGAAAAGTTCAGAAGTAGAAGAGTTTGCAGATCACATGGCAGCATTGCATATTCAGGTTAGAGAACATTTGGAAGACATGAATAGAAAATATAAGGAGAAGACAGATGAGAAGAGCAGACATAAGGAATTTGAAGTTGGCAATGAAGTGATGGTATATTTGAGAAAAGAGAGATTCCCGGTTGGAACTTATAATAAGTTGCAGATGAAGAAGTTTGGACCCTGTAAGATCTTGAGAAAGTTCAGTTCTAGAAATGCATATGAAGTAGAGCTACCAGATAATCTAAGTATTTCACCTATATTAAACATTGCAGATCTTCATGAGTACCATGACCCAGGATTCAGTGAGGAAAGTGTTGCAAGCCTTGAGAGACAATAACCCCGGAAGGAACCAGATCAGATTGAAGAGATTTTGGACAGTAGGATTAGGCATAGTACCTGGAGCAGTCATTACAAAGAATATCTTGTGAAATGGAAGAGCAGACCAGTTGAAGATTCATCTTGGATTTCTTAGGCAGAGGTAGACCGCCTTGGTTTCCCTCTGAACCCAGCAAAGTGAGAGGCTCACTTTTTCATTAACCTCGGATGTCTAATGCAGGAGCATCCCCGGTTCACAGCAATCTTGCATCAACCAAAAACATTTTCTTTTATATTTTGTTTCTTGTTTGCAGTTTCAATTTTCCTTTCTGTCTGTCCAGGTTTTGACTCACTGGATCCTGTGGAGTTGGATTCTACTTGAAGACTTGATCATCTTTCTTTCTTTCAAACCGCATCTCATTTGGATCACTTTTCGGCAAGATATCGCTACCGGTTTTTTGTTACCGGTTGTTCCTTTGTTACTGGTTGCCCGAGACCTATTCTGGTGATCTATCAGAACCCATTCTGAAGCTTGCGGAGCCTTGGGCGTTGATCTCGATGTTTCTTGGCATGTGGCCAACCTTCTACATTTCATCCTTTGTATTTTTCAGAGGAATCTCTTGGCAGAGGTTGACCTTGTTTATTTTGCACATTAGGTCTTCTTCTTCGGGTTTTGATCCCTTTTGGACCGACTAGATCCTTTGGATCGATATATATATATTTGTAATCATGCTTTAGAATGTAATCAATCAGAAGATCAAAAAGTATCAGATAGATAGATTGTACCTAGAAGATATATCTTTTTTGATTCAAGGTCTCGGTGTGACCTATTCTACCAAGCCTGTGTGCCGGTATGTTGTAACCCAGTTGTTGTCGGTTGGATGTAATTGAATTTCCTGCAATAAAAACTATATGTTTTGCATTGCCTCCATCATATATGTGTGTTTCCGTTGTGTTAATCTTGCTGACCGGTTTGGACTGATCTCCTTGAGGTCCCTCCTCGCCAGTGACTGCTTCAAAAAGTATGTACAAGCCACCGGTATAGTATGTGGATGTCAACAGCAGGACTCCCACCAGATGCAAGGAAGATTGACAGTGAGAGTGCCCAAACTGGATCACATGTGCTTGTTTGAAGATATGCTGCTCAAACAGAGAAGCCACATTGGTGTAATGAAGGATGCAGATGACAAGGATCCACTCTCACTGGTAAGTGGAGCGTATCTCCTATTATGCATGGAATGCATCATAGTCCTTCGAGATAAGAGAGAAGAGTAGAAGGCGGGTAATTGAAGGCTCACATCCATTGAAATGGTGAAACACTAAGTTGCCTTAGGTGCATGAGTCAGGGATAAGCACCGGATCAGCTAGGTAGACATGATGAGTTGTCGGTACATAGATTGAAGGATATGTTTGTCACTTTGACGAACATGTTAATAGCAAAACTGGTTGAGTGGTGAAGAAAGGTGTTACCATAGATGGAGATAGAGGGAGGCAGTTGAAGGTTGATGACATGGTGTCATCAAGGTACTTACCGGTAAGTATGCCCACCGGTAATGTTGACAAAGTGCATATGCAGAAGGCTCCCTTTTGATGAAGGTAATCATGAGGTAGCTTGGCATGTGTGCTAACCGGTTTAGGTGCTCCACCAGAAGAGAAGCGGAGTGCAAGGTTGAAAGAAAACCGGTTAGGGTATAACCAACAGGGTTTGTGAACCATGGAGGAACTAGCATATGGGGTTGGTCGATGATCCTGTCTGAACCGACACAAAGGTCTAGCTGAGATGGACACCGATAGTATTGCCACGTGGAGTTGAAGTGGCAAGCATGCATGCACAGGTCGGCTTGGTGTGTCGGTGAAGTGTCTGTTGCCGAGGTAGATGGTGGCAGGTCGACATTTATGTCGCCTGTGTGATTCATGGGATGTGTACCAGAGGTTTGCGGCTCGAGGTCAAACTAACAACAGAGATCCAGGACAGACTGATTGAGTATATCAAAATAGGTGAAGGAAACCGCCAAACCATTCTTGGTGATCGACCAAGAGATCAGCCGACAGATTAAAAGCAGATTGCTAAATATGGAAGTCGTGTTCCGAAAGGCACGACAATGGTGGTGTTGATTGATGTGTTGTTGGTCATCAATCAAGGTGATCAGATCTAATGAGATCTGATTGGATTTAGTTTGCCTCGAGGTCGATGAAGAAACCCTAACCGCCTGAAGTTTGAATTGGTTTTTGGCAGGAAGACTTGATAAATATGCAAGTCAAAATCGATGAAAGTTGTTGTTGTTGTTGATTGATAGAGTGTTGTTGTTGATTGATAGAGTGTTGTTGCATGTGAGAGAAGGAATTAGTCAAGTTCTCAGTGAGCATTAGAGTAGAGGCTATGTGAGAGAATCGGGTTGAAGAGCTCAACCAGTAAGAGTGAGACAACCGACAGTCTGCCAATGAGTCTGTGAGAGGTGTATATTGTTGGTGACTGAACTGACAAAGAAGAGGCAAAGAGAATTGCAGAAAAGAGAAGAGCATTGTGAGAAACAGAGGAGAACCAGTAAGATGAGAACCAACAGTAATCAAATAGTGGATATCTGACTAAGTGAAGAAGACCGATGGTGATAAGCGGTAGTGTAATGGAGAGGAAGGAGAACTGGAAAAAGAAAAACCGGCAAAGAAGAACAAGAGGTTGAACCAATAAGGTTGCAATAGGAGATAAGGCTACAGTAGTGAGAGGGTGAGCAAAGAACCGGCAGTGAATTGGATAGAAGGTCTGGTGAAGAGATTTGCAGAAGAGTTACAAAGTTCATTTGTAACAAGGCTATTACTTTTTGTAATTGATTATATTCATTGAAGATCACTGAGTTGAAGCTCGATGCAGGGGTTGGTTCTCCTTGGGTTGGTGCCCTAAACCAGGGGTTAGTGCTCCTTGGGTTGGTGCCCTAAATCAAGGATTGGTGCTCCTTGGGTTGGTGCCTTAAACATTGTAATCAGATTTACATTGTGAGGCTGGATTGGAGCAGTAGAGTCTAGCAACATTTCTCACCGAGGTTTTTCCCATCTTGGGTTTTCCTTGTATATATTGGTGTCGTGTGATGTGCCCTTGTGTATGCTTGCATTGCATTGTCTTGGTTTATCTTATCAGAAGGCCTACTAAGTATTAGGATCTTAACGGGTACACATACTTAGGAGATTAAAAGAGAAAGGAAATTGGAAACCACAAATTCACCCCCACTCTCAATGGCATATTATGTCTAACACAAATAACCCCTTGCAAAAACCTACCTCTCTCAATTCAAGTTATGGAAAAAAAAACCACCCCTCTTGCAAGCATTTAAATGAATAATAAATAATAATAAATGCTCCTATCTCTCCTTTTACAAAAAAAATGGAAATGCCCCTGCCTTTTACTAATAACTTCACATAATTATAATGGATAACATAAATAATTAAGAGGTATCTTGAAGTAAAGTGAAAGGAAAATTAAAATAGGGTCATGTTGGGAAAATAGGCCCTCAATTCATTTCATTGAAAGGGTTGAAATTTCTCTGGAAACACCAAATAACTAAAGTGGGGAGTGCTCCTATGGCTTTGATACTATGTTGGAGAAGCCAAGATCTAAGAGACAGAATGAAATAACTAGTATGTGCAGCCGAAATAGGTAAATGAAAGCCACAAATCTCTGCAACAAACATTGTATTTCTCCAAATAGGCCACAAGCCAAAATAGTTACTATGCTTTCCACAAAATAGAAAATTGGAAAAAAGCAAATTTGCCTTCTCCTAAAATTATTTCAACTTTTTACAATTTTTTTGTACAAAAACAAAAAAAAATTGCAAAATAAATGAAATTTACGAAACTTGATGTAATAAGAGGGCTGAAATTTTTTGGGGAACACCAAATAATTGCAGTGAAGAATGCTCTTATGGCTCTAATATCATGTTGGAGTAGCCAAGATCTAGGAGTCACATCCAAATAATCATTCATAGGATGTATAAACTAAAGAATGGGCCAAAAACATTCAACATATCATTTAAGCTAAAATTTAGATTGATTGAAGTACATAATCAAATGAGAAAACCCAAATATATACAAGATGGGTGTGAGGTGAGATGGTAGGAGTCAAACTTTGACTACCTCTCCAAGTATGCAACAAGCGTAGGACTCTATGGACAAGTGTTGGGACACTTGGTAAATCTAAATGAGGTGAGACAAATGTCTCTCTAACCTCCCATAAGGTGAGGAGAGAATACCTTAAAGTCCTCAATTGAGCTTAACCATAGTGTGAATAGGACTTAACTAAGTAGGTTAAATAAAACTAGTTAGGTAAAACACTTTTCCAAACTAACAATATTCATATGTTCTATGACAATGTAGTGCAAAGACATGTCTCTGACCCCCTAGGCCATGTCTCGAAGATCGGGTTGTGAATCCAGTGCCAGAGACCTTGAGGTATCTGGTTGTAGGAGACTTTTAGCATCAATCTCCCGAGGACTCCCACTTTCTCCCACGCAAAAGGTGTCATCTCCAATACAAATAAAAATAAATTAAAAATCTAAAAGTTAAAAGTTAAACGTTTCATGAATATGAAAGATAAATTCAAAATATATTCATACTTTCTATATTGTTGTTGTTGATTTAATTCCTTTATTCAGACTTTGTGGTATACACAATGGGGGTGAATTCTACTAGATCCTTGGGAGTCAACAATTTGCCTTTGATAATACATTTTTTTTCTTCATTCATGTGAATATGTCTATATTTATATTCTCATTTATATAATCACATAGAAGAGCAAAAGGATTTACAATGTTGAAAGATTCAACTTGTTAGTTTGGGACCTAACTTCAATTTTCTTATACAACTTGTCAAATTTGATTGATTCCTATGAAGCTTTGTTTGATTTTATTGGATTCTTTGGTTCTAGATGATCTCTTTGACCTTTATCCTATAGATTTGGATTGATGTTGGGTGTTTGATACTTCTTTTTTCTCCTAAACATTTTTCATTGCCTATTTAGTATTTTGTCATACCCTTGTCAAAGAATTTGTAATGTTGAAAGTTCAATGTTTGATATTTTCTATAAATTATTAAATTATATTAGGATAATGGCATCTCCAAGTACCCTTTATCCCATTTTCAAAAATAGTTATACTGATATCGATACCAATCTCTTGTACGAGTATCGGTACTAGTCTCCTAGCAACCTTGTTTTATGATGATGATAGTCAAACATGTGCAAGTTCTTCATATTTGATAATTGAATTAATGTTGAACTTCTCAAGTTGTTTAAATATTTAAATTTGCAAGATATTTCATATACGACATATAATTTATTGATTATTTAATAAATTTTTGCATGCAAATGATGTAAGGTTGACCAACTTATGAAGTTGATTGGCATATGCAATGTTTACTTTGGGAAATGTGGCAAATTTATCAAGAGTAGTTGATTGGTTCCAAATTTATAAGAGTCTTTCTAAATATGCCTTACTTTGGGAATCATGCCAAACCTTTATATGTTGTTTTAATAGGTATTTGCTAGCTATTTCATGTTTTTAAGGACCTTCTTGAGGTTCTTACCCAACTCCTCTACAATTCTATGCCAATTGTTTCAGTGTTCTCCTGGTTTTGTTCATCATTTTTGTCTTCATCTCTTTTGAGCTCTTGTT
Source organism: Cryptomeria japonica (assembly GCF_030272615.1). NCBI lineage: Eukaryota > Viridiplantae > Streptophyta > Pinopsida > Cupressales > Cupressaceae > Cryptomeria > Cryptomeria japonica. The sequence continues at coordinate 639,659,362 of NC_081414.1, forward strand.
CCAAGTTATTCATCCTAGTTCCTTGTTGGGTCAAGTGGTTGAGACTCTAGTCCAACCTCTCATTCTATTCATTGTTTGGTCCACCGCATGACCCACCATTCCTTGTGTTTACCATGGTTGGCTAAGTTGACCTATGCCATAGTTTGCATTTTAGCATAGTGGATATAGGCCCTAGAGTTTGGCCAATGCGTTGTAATACCAAAATGTAAGGTCATATACCCTAATTATCTCACAAATTGATTAATCACTCATTTTACACATAATTAAGAATTAACTCCATAAATTATTAAAATGACAAAATACAATTTTAGAGTTTAAGTTCTTATTCTAGGTAATAGCACATATACATCTAAGGTGCATTTTTTACAATAATGGCTTTCATGTCATGTGTACATCAATACCTAATCAATGAAATATAAGTTTTATAATAATAAAAAAATACAAGTTAATAACAATGTCCTTGGTTGCCATCAACTCACATGGTCATCTGCGAGATAAGGTCAGGAACATGGCCTAGATGGGTTTCTACCCAACCACGAAGCAATGCTTCCTTAGAGTTCTTCATGCTTCGAGTAACATTTGACCCTACACAAAGAACCTAGCTACTTGCAAATAATAGTAGGATGGAAACTTTGGTGCAACCTGATGCATCTACATGCATATCTAAAGAAAATAGATTAATGCAATGTCGTATTATCAAGATATGGCAAAGAAACATATCAATAAATTTGCTAAGATAATTTATATATTTCAATGAACGTGATTTTGGCCAAATTAAGCACTTAAAAAGATCATCCTTCTCTATTAACCCATATTTAGCACCCTTTCCCAGAAGCATAACTCAAACACACACACACACACAAGAGGATTCAATCTACTTCTTTAAATGCAAACATTCAACTTATGCCTAAAAGAATTTATCTATTTATTTTATCACGCTCATGTACATTCAAATGCAATATTTGTCTACAATGATATCATGATATCTAAAAATACATGGACTTTTATGGAAAATGAAAATGATAATTCTTATGTTGTTGTTCTCCAAATGAAATTTTAATGAAAATTTGATTGTAGATTTTTACAAAATGAGTTTAAATGATTATACAATATTAATTCTAAGAAGGTATATCACATATATGTACATATATAATATACATATATATCAGTATTGTAATGGTGAAAAAATTAGGGTCTAGGTTAAATTAAGATAATACAACCACTAACAAACCTATTTAATCCAATTACATTAAGGAGGAGAGGAATCTAATAGATCTAGATTTTGATTAGATTCCAAGCCTTCTTGATGGGGCTCTATCCTCCTTAAATTGCACTACATTTGAATTGTTGAAGATTAGGGCAAGATAGTGAAAAATTGAAGCAATTTGATAGAAATAGTGAGCTACAGTCATCGTACGGAGACATCAACCTAGAGCTGAGCAGAAGAAGATGATCTAGATACGTTCTCAAAAGTTCAGCCTGATTTTTCGGGACCAAGGATCATCCATACACCAATGTCATCGAAATTTCTCGTAGTCGAAAGTTGAACCTATTCGTCTCTGTGAATCCTCTCGATCCTCCTGAACATAGCTTTGTACCTATTTCCTACGCACAGAAAAAGGGGGAAATTGTTGGGAATAGGAGTTTTCCTTAGGTCAAACCCTAGTTTTGGAATAAACTATGAAATTGAATTAAAAATGTAAATGAAGTACTGCAGTAAAATACTTTCCTTTTGAGACAAAGGCTTGAAATGAATGAAACACTAATGATATAACTTTAATGAAATTTTGTTTGTCTTCACAAGGAATTAGGATTTTGTGTAGATTGTCTTCATAAAACAGAAAACATGAATGTCATCTCCAATGCTTGATAGAAGACTGATTTCTTGCTCACTTGAATGTAGGATTTCAATTTTTCTCTCTTGATTTGATTATGAATACGAATTAAGTTTGAAATGAGAGGGGTAGACCTCCTTTTATACTTGCTTGTCGAAAATTGTATTAAATTTCCAACCTAAGCCAACACGGGATCTAATTTTCGTCTCTCAGAATGTGACAGTTGAAAGGGGCCAGTTTGGGGCCCAATTGAGGAGCCCAGGGCGTGGGCACCATGGTCTTGTGCCCTGGTCTTGAAAGTCAAGATCTCAGTCAAGAGGGTCAAATTGGTGAAAAGGTGAAATAAATGAAGGGTGTGAGCAAAATTAGTGTTTCAATCAAGCCTTAGATGACAGAATGCCAAAGTGAGGCCTAAATGAGGAAAAAATTGTAAGCAAGTACAATTTAAGATGCTACAAGTATATACATATATGTGTATATGCTTTTAAGAGAACATGTAAATAGATAACAATTTCATGATATTTTAGTTACAAAATAAAATCAGTTTTCTATTGCAATCAAAAGATTTTGTGCAAGATTTTCCTAATATTCTAATGCATTTTTCCATTTCAACATTTCAAGTTCTCGGTTTTTGTCTAACAAATAATAACAAATTTCGCTTCCTTTTCAAGCTAGAGTGAAGATGAAATGCAAAGTTCTTCTCATTTTTTGTTTTATAGTGGGAAAGAAGAGAGAGTTTCAGTTTTATATTTGATCTATCATTGCAATTTTAGTTTTACAATGCAATTGTAAAGAAGGTTTTCATTTTCAGATTGTTCTAACATTCACAATTTAAATGATTTGGAATTTGATCTCTCTCTCACACATTGTGCTTCTATTGGAATATGATTATCATAGAAAGCATAGACAATGATAAAACTTAGGAAATCGTTCCATAAAAATCAGAATTCATTGGTTTATAATAACATTTCAAATAACAAGGCATCATAACCTACGTGATATTCCAAATAAGTGAGGCTAATTTTCTTATGATATTCGTTCAAAGATGAGAGTAATCAATCTCCAACTCCAAGCTCTCAAATCTGAGAGAAGATGACCCTCCTCTGTTGCAAATTCCCTATTGCTTTTATGAAGAAACTTATCTAAATCCACCCAAGAACCTTTCAATATCTCTCTGCTTCCCTATGCTTGCATAACTATTCATAAAGTATGATGTTACTTTCATGTGAAAGCTACAAATTGCAATCTGGTTGAGAATGTGAAAACATAGTCAATATTCAAAATGGTCCCTAATCAGTCTCATATAGAAAATTGATTCCTTTAGCATTGAAAAAATGAATGTAATGACAAAATATGAAATGCTACAGTCTGTTTTGTGCTCACAATAATTTGGTGACGACTCCATAATACAGTCGCCTCCCGACTCATTATGTAAGTCACCCCACTCTAATGTGTTCCCAATTAAATAATATTTCACAATCTCTTTGCCATATAACATATGTTTGAGCAGTTTGTACCTATGATACCTTTCGGTTATGCAAGAAGAATAGAAGTTGTAGTGTAAAGAGAATTGTCTTTATGATGGGTTTTACCACCTTATGTTTTAATTTAGAAATTACTGTTGCTAATAACATTTAGCTTGTCATCAATGATAATAATAAAACTTTGATTTAATTTATATCCAGATTATTGCATTCGAACCTTTAAAAGTTTGTTGTCATAAACACTTGTAATCAACTGTAAGATAGTTATAATATTTAAGCTAGTTATAAACCTTGTAATCAACTATAAGGTAGTTATAATATTTAAGCTTCGGTTAAAGCCAATCGACCTTCAAATGACATATGAAATTCGAATCATACAAGCTTATTATAAAATATAAATATAAATAAATATATATAGAGATATAAATAAATATATAGAGAGAGAGAGAGAGTTGGAAATTTGAGCTGTGTTGTTGTTTATGTTGTCATTGATGTCATTGTGTGTCACTGTGTAATATGGATATTGTACATGGTTCAGAAGTGAAAGTTCAGATATTGTTGTGTGGTGTGGTGGTGATGTTGTGTAAGTATAAGGTGTTTTTGAAAGGCTGGTGTAGTGGAAATTTCAATATGCAGGAAATAGTATTTATATGCAAGAAAAAGAGTTATATGTTTTATTTGGTTATTGATGTCCATGGCCTATGCTTCTGGATATAATGTCTATGCTTTGTGGATGTTGCACTATCATGTTTTGATATTTTCAATTGCTCAGATGATATAGTTGATTGTGTTGGTTTGCTGCCAGTGAAGTTGTATGTCAGGATTGGTTTGAAGAATGTTTTGCATTGCTCTGCTATGGTGATTCATATGTTTCCTCTTGGTGGACATGTTTATATGGTTTGTGCAGTGTTCCAATTGATTTTTCAGATGTTGGTTTGATCGGCAAGTGAAGTTATGTTGTTTTGTGTTCAATGTTGTCAGCTATGTTGATCTCTAGTTGACTCAAGTGGTGTATCTTATTTGAATTTTTCTCTTTTGGTCCATATATGCTAAGGAAGTTGAGTTAGGATGTTGATATGGGCCTCACAGTGGCGAGTGTAGATCTACATTGAGTATTTTGTGTTGGGTGGTGCATTTGGGTCGGGTAGTTAACATGTTTCATTGTCGTTCAATACGTTAAGGTTGATGCCAACTTCAGTGAATTTTCTAGCACGTGGGGTTTGTTGGAACCGGCTTAGGAAGATGTGTTGCAATGCGTTTGGGTCCCCTTTATCTCCTGGAGTGGACCACATCGTGTAGTTTTGGTCTAGGTGGCCAACTTTTTGTAATTCATGTTTATGTTGTTTGTGGCAAACCTAGTTGAGGGTTTCCATGTATAACCTTGTATAAATGGATGTGTGGATGTATGAATTGAGATATGAAATATGTGTGGATTGTTGTGAATTGGAAGTGAATGATTTGCAAGCAACTGTGGATTTGCAAGCAGCAGAATTGTGAATTTCATTTTATGATGAGCTTTAATGATCATATATTTTATACGACAACATGTTGGGACAGTGAATGAAGTCAGTAATCTTTTCCATGATATTTTTTGTTTGACACAATGATCCAAGGATAGTTTCATGATCAAAAGATCTTGCTCATTATAATTCATTATTCCCAATACCAACCCAAAAATAGTGTCCTTTGGTAGCTTGTGCGGCTCTTTGTATCTTGCCCTGAGATTGTGTGTCTCAATATTGCAAGTCCTTTGTATCTTGAAATAAGGTTGTGCGCTTTAGTCTTGCAAGTCCTACCAGGTGCAATGTGCTCCTTGGCCTTGATCCTAAAACATTGTAATCAATTTATTCATATTGTAAGTGTGATTCTCACCATGGGTTTTCCCTTCTTGGGTTTTCCATGCAAATCTAGTGTTCTTGCGTGTGTTGTGTTTTGTGCTTTCATGCTTCATATTCGTAGTGATAAGTTAATTGTGGTTTGAAGGTTAAAGGATAATAAGTAAAGTGTTTTAAGATCTCGAGTGATTCACCCTCCTCTTAGTCTTGTGGTGTGTTCAACAATTGGTATCAGAACAAGGTTTCGCTACGACAAGCTTAACCACTTGATGAATATTCGGTATGGCACAAGAACTCTATTTGAAGGCATCGAGGTTTGATGACACAAATTACTCTACTTGGAAGTTGTGGATAGGATATCATTTGAGCTCTCTGTCACTTGGAATATGGGAAATTATCCAGACTAGTTATACTACCCCACAAGGTGGTCCTACTACTCTAGATGAAGTCACGAATCATGAAAATAATGCCAAGGCAAGCAATTTACTTGTTAGTAGTTTGAGTGACTCGGAGTTTTTTAGGATCAATGGATGCAAAAGTGTAAAGAAAATTTAGGATAAATTGAGTAGTATTTATGAGGGAGATGAGAAGACCAAGCAAGTCAAATTGCAGAATCTAAAGCACATATTTGAGATACTGAGGATGACTGAAGATGAGAAATTTGAAAGTTGCATGCATTGAGTGAATGAAGTTGTCAATAGAATTAGAGATATCGATGGAACAATGGAAGAAAGTGAAGTTCTAGAAAAAATGATGAGAACACTGTCCAAAAGCTAGAAGCCTAAGAAGTTTGCTATTGAATGAAATTATGATATGACTAAATATACCTTGGATCATCTCCATGGTGCACTCTCTACCTTTGAGATTGCAGAACTTAGTGAGCAATGCAATGAAAAGAAGGAAGCATTGTAAGCTGGGTAAAGTGATGGATCTTCGGAGGTTGATCAGAAATAGTACAAGTCTATAATTGGAGAATTGAGGTAATTGACTACTTCAAGACCGAATATTATCCATGTTATTTGTTTGGATGCTAGATATCAAGCTAACCTAAAACAATATCATGATCAAGCAGTGAAAAGGATATTCATATATTTGAAAGGAACTTTGGATTTTGATTTTTGGTACAAGAAGAATGATGATTGTTCTTTGAAGGCATACATAGATGTTAACTAGACCAGATGTGCAAATGAAAAAAGAAGTACAAGTGGTGGTGCATTTTTCTTGGGAGACAGATTGGTCTCTTGGTTGAGGAAAAAGTAAGATTTAATATCTTTATCTATTGTAGAGGCATAATACATTACAACAACATCTTGTTGCACTCACGTCATATGGACGAAGCAAACTCTCAAAGACATCAAGGTGATGTATAATGAAGTGATTCCTATCATGTGTGACAATACAAGTGTAGTTAACATTTCAAAGAACCTGGTAATGCATTCAAGGAATAAACACATTTCTAATTGGTATCATTTCTTAAGGGAGAAGGTTGCAGAGAAGGAAGTCATATTGGAGTATGTACCTACTAAGGATAAAATAGCAAACATCTTTACCAAGGCACTGGCGAAGGATACCTTTGAGTATTGCAAGCTAAAGTTAGGAATCATTTTCCCCTCCTTCAAACTAGATGCATAGAAGTAGTGCATCTAGGGTAGAGGGGGAAGGGTGATAAGAGAAGGTTAAGAGCCACTAATGTGGGAGTTGGTATGACTATGAGGAAATAAAGAGGAAGTTTAGGAAAGAGGCATGGAAGGACAAGTGTAATGAAGTGTATGCACAAGCATATGTGGGGGTATGGAATGAGAGGCGGTCATGGTATAAAAGTGAGTGGAGGAAACAAAAACGACACAAGTTAAAGGATTAATAAATACAATGGATGGCATAGTATTGGATAAGAGAGAAGTTAAGGTGTAACAAATCATGTGAGATGTGGGTATTTTGAGAGGGGTATAGTTAGGAGGTAAACCAAAAAGAGTGAAGGTGGAGAACGGGTGGACACTATGTGGTGGTGTAAATGTGCAAGTAGAGTTAACAATTTGGAGTGGAACTATGGTTGTGGAAGAGGCAATGGTAGAAGATGGAACAATAATAGAACAAGGTGAGGCGGATGCACCAAACAAGGTAAATGAAGCAATTATAGTACCTATAGACACAATATGGTGGTGCACTTGCATTGGGTTAACACTGTGGTGGTACACTTGTGTTGGTAAGGTTAGCACTATGGAATGGAGCTATGGTTCTAGAAGGGATAACGGTAGACGAAACAATAGTAGAAATAGGTGGGGTAGATAGACCAAACAATAACGCAGATGAGACAATTTTAGCACCTATAACTTGCAAGATCTCTAGCCCCTATGACTTGTTGATAAATAATTTGTAAATCATGTTTGACATTTGTATATGATTTTCCATGTATTAAAGTAGCAATTTCTTTAGCAAAATCTTCTTGGTCAACATGAGCATCATAAAATCCTAATCATCCCCATTATTCTCAACATTAACATCAAAAATATTTCAAGTTTCATTAGAATGGGCAACTGTGTTAGGTCTTAGGTGAACAATATTTCTCAAAGGAAGATTAGGATTGCAACTAACTCATGGAACAAACTATGCAATGTAGCTTATAAAAGATAGGAAAATGAGGTGCAATAAAACTCTTTCAAATTTAAAAAATAGAAACAGCAAATGGTATCTTATCAAAAAAAAATACAATAAAATATTACACGTTGGGTAGGGTAGGCAAAGATGTGGCTTATAAAGTAAGGCACAAACCCTAAAAGAAAAGATAAAACAATGGAATAACTATAGTGTAGGAGCACAAAACCTAGAGGATCTATAAATTGACAACGCAATTAGAAATGACAAATCTAAAACCCTAAACATTGTATAGGTAAAATCCCTAATGGCAAACCCTAGGGGGAGTACGATTAAACATGTTCACAAAATCTAAAGAATAATGCATCTTTCCTAATGTGAATCTAGGCAAATTAAAGTAATTCATAGAAACAAATTAGCCTACATTAACAAAAGAAAACCAGAAATTGATAATTGAATAAACGATACTAATTTGGATTAATTACAAATGAACAAATGTTCTTAGCTCTTAATTTGAAGAGGGGATATGAAAAATTGATTCACCTCACTCTATAAAATTGATGGCATTATATTACATGCTATCCCCAAATTTTTATGGACTTGAAACTTAATCTCTGAAAAATATGCAGGTAAAGAAAGAGGTTATCATCGTACCTGATACTTATTTACAGTACGTTTGGGGGATAAGAAATGGTTTCAAATGATCAGTAGTTGTTAAACATGCCACACAAGACAATTCCATTGTAACAATTTTGCAATCCCAAGTTTTAACATCTCTATCGTTCGTTTGCTAGCTATATTTTTTGTTGTGTAGGTTCTCCTCACACAAGAATCACATGCAGACTATATATATTGAATAAACCAATACAATATTGCAACTTCTTGAGATGCAAAAAATATGCACACTGAATGCTTATAGTTCATGTTGTGAGAAAGAATTCAAACTAACGTAGATCCATATAATTCAAACCTACCATATGATCATCAGATCCACATTGTGAATTAATAATAATTTGAATCTTTCATTGTTTATTACCCATTTTTCTTGTTGAAGGAAAGTCACATAACAAGGGGAAAGTTACATATCGATTGATGAAATGAATCTGATACTACAGTCAAATGAAACACCAACCTTGTCATAATTATAAGGTGAAAGGAACACTTAGATGCAAAAATAAATAAATAGAAACCATTACAATGCTTGCTACTCCATAACAATGCAACTAGCACATTAGCTAGGCTTGTGTACCTTTTACCTCACCCCCTCATAAGAAAGATCAAAGAAGCCCTGGAATAAAATCTCTGGTCTGACATATTCCATGTTTGATTTCTCCCATTCTCAAACTTATGCTCATGGTGCGATCACAATGAGTGGCTGCAAGTGTAATAATTAATCAATTGAAGAAGTGCTTGAAAACAGATTCATCATTTCGAGTATAATAAATAGGGAAAGTAAAAGTATTATGGAAAATAAGATTTTATAGTTTTTTTGCAAAACTTGTATGTCAAAAATAATGTAATTAGCTGAATAAAGTTTTTTGAAAAACTGTGCAGAAGACTTTTATCATCAGGATTTCACAACATGGTCTGTAACCTATCACATTGCTTACAACCTCATGATGGTTCACAGAAGATGATCTGAAATGTTAATGATAAAAACCTTAAACAAAGTTTTTCCAAAAGCTTTATTCAATAAATTTCATGGATTAGGGAAACCTTATTAGCTTAACAAGAGCTAATTCCAAATGGAAAACTTACAGAATCAATAGAAACTGGCTTGCCATCCTCTCCAATAATTTCTGCAACTGTTCCTGACCGATCTGCCTGAAGAAGATAACAATGAAAGACAGAAACATTAAATTTGTGGTTTCAAATGTATGTAAACTAAAACATGTAATCCTTATTTGTGCAACTCTTGATGGCATTGCCAGAAAGAAGACCTAAAGTATAAAAAATTTCAGACTATGTACAGTAACGAGTGTCAATAAGCTGCTGGGAAGCTAATTAATGGTGAAAGCATAATCTGGAGGATCACTCTATCCACCATTGCATGGAATTTTGAGAAAAAAAGAAGTTTACTAAAAGCATATGATAAAAAAAAGTTAAAACGGAAGCAGCATTCTGCGAAATACTGAACTCTTGAAATTACAGGCAATTACAAGAACAAAGTAGAAAGAAACCCAGGAAGATCAAAAAGATTTACCACATGAAATCTTTAAAATAGCTATACAAAATAAAGTCCATAAAACAATAGTGAGAAGGAATTCTACAGATATTTCTAGACGAAATTGAAATCTGATGTATGGAGGGAGGAAATCCAGGTCCAATAGGGAGCAGAAGCATCTTTGAGACTATAATGGGGATGTTATTGCTCATTTTTATCTTGAACTTTATCTTGCATCCAGTAATCAAGTCAAGGCCAAAGCCCTTCCTTTAAACGAACAACATATAAAAAATTGTGGCTAAACTTGGAGGTTGATGGAGATTCTCAAATGGTCATCAACATGATAAGAAGAAAAAGGGCAAGCCAGAATTGGCTGTTGAGTGCGTTCCTTGTAGAGGTTCTATCCATTTACAATCTCTAGAATTTGGTTTGCTTTTATCAAACATTCAATAATAAGGAAAGAAAATTGCAAGTCCTGGTAGGGCATGGAAAGTATGGTTAGGTAGTTCAAAAAATTAAAAAAGAAAGCTGGACCCCAATCTTCAATACTGACCTGGAATGGAGAAAGAAATGAGTGAACAGGAGAAATTTCACATGCTCCTTGAAAATGATACCAATATGTCCAATTCTAAGTGCTTCCTTGGTCATATTGGGGATGAGTTTGATTTGGCTTCTATACAGATTTCATAAGCTTTTCATGTGAGCTATGACGATTCTGAAAAAATAAAATGACTGAATTGCAGCAGTCTTGCAACGGATGCACCAAAAAAGTGAATAAAGTGTCTTTAGCCATCCCCATCTTTCTTCTCAGACAACAGGAAGGAGGGGGCAGTCTTGGTTCTTTAGGACTGATATGACATGAAGCACAAAATTTATATAGACCAATCAACATGGTGTCCAGATGCAGCTTACCGAGGATGTCAAGGATGAATGGATAATTGATGAGGATAATAAGAAGATGATTAGTTTGATGCTGCTAGTAGATTTCTTCCCTCCAGTTGTGGATATGCAAAAACGTGAAAATGAATTTAAATCAAGTTTGATCCATTAACATGATAAGAAGAAACCTATGTACCCCAGGGAAATGTCCCCTATATATTTTGACCCTGTCCCCTATAGGGGATGTTTCAAGGATGCAAAGCCGGACAATATGAGACAGCGAATGCTAGGGGACAGACCCAATCAACATAAAATGCAATTTAAAAAAAAAAACACAAAACTGAAAAGGGGATGGGGTTGCCCACAAGTACCCCCACACCTCTTTACACCAACCCTAAACCTAAAAAAAACACGCTAACAACAAAAAACAAACTCATTTTGCCATTTTCCATATTGTGAAGAAGGCAAAGAAGGAGAACAACTGTAAGAAGAGAAGAAAATGGCAGTGAGAAGAAGGCAAAATAGCATCATAACTAAATCATTAACTTAAAAAGAGATAAAGTTACGAAGAAAGGTCTGTGTGATCTCAAAGGCTTTAATTTTGGGCATAGTGCATAGTGCATTATGACTTTAGAATTGACAATGTCATGAGCATCATCCAACTCCAACCACACATTGGGATGATGATCCTAAAGCTGCCACATGGGTTGATGATGATGAGATGCAAGAGGGATTGGTTGGAGTTCCATTGGATGAGTCAGTCCCTCATAGTGGCAGCTACTTAGACTCTAATTTTGGTGCAATGTTAGAAGATGCTGAGGGACAGCAGCATATTTTCTCTGTTTTTATCATTTCATAGTTGAAACTTGAAACCTTTGAGCATTTTGTTGTATTTTTTGTACGATATATAAGCACATTGACAATTAAAGCAGTTGAATTTTGTTAATTCACTTGTCAACTCTCATGTGAAATCTCATTCAACTCTAATGTTATGTATTAAGGTTCTATACTGTATATGATGAATGCCTTATCAATGTTATCGTATGAATATTTGAGATTTCCTATATTTTTTGAATTTTCCCTATTTTTTATTAGTCATCCCTTTTCGTCTCCTAAAAAATGACCTCCCAAAAAAATCCATCCCAGAAATGCATTTACCCTCAGTGTTTGGAGAAAGAGTTTGTAAATTCTATGACATTTGCTCAATTGTCTTAAGATTTGTAGTGTCCATCAAGAAGTAAATGGATGAGAGTAAGCTACAGATGTCATGTTCTCACCTTGGTTGATATTGTTTTAACTTTATCCTTGACATTATAAGACACAATAACTGTGTTGATGGCCTTAAAAAAGATAAGAAAATAGAAATTCAGAGAGAAATTTGTACGACTATGATTGAAGGCTACACAAACCACTGGCTTATATTACTTCCTCACTTTCATGATGCATATTTTTCAGTCAATATAAATTTTAGCTCTTCTCTAGATGTATACTTAAAAGAGGAAGGAAGACAATAGACAGATGAGACCTTAAGCAGAATCCTGACACTCTTGAATGAGAAGGTACAAATAATAAGAAATGGGCATAAATTGCTTTAATTGAAACAACAGCATACTAAACCAAAAAAGTCTTAACATATAGGAGTTTAGTCCCAATACCAAAAATAAAGGGAATTCATACGAGAAATCACATATATACAAGGAAGCTGAGCAGGCCAGAGTAGAATGAGAGGTAGCTTTGTCCTCAGTATATCAAGCATGTTCTGATTAGTTTATCCAGGTTTGTTCAACATCTCAAGCACCAAGACTTCCAGAAGTGAAACAGTAACAATCTAGTTCACCTTTCATAGCTCCAGGATATGAAAGGGTAGAATGATAATCACTGATCAAAATGATTGCTTTATGTGAACAGCAGTTATTTCTTCCACTGCTTGATGTCTTTGAGCTGTTCATGCCATTTAGCTTCCTATTCTTTCTGGATTAAAGAAGAAATCAGCAAGTGCAGGTTTCTTCAGCAAAGGGTAATAAAATTACAAGAAAACAGATAAAATCATAAACACTATCTGTGATTCTGTGGCATGCTATATTTTCTACTTATCATTCAGCATTAAAACAACAGTGTCTTATACAGATCCTAGCTGCAGCTAGCATTGAAGATGTAATAATGCTGCTGACTTTTTGGCAGCTATTATTAGAATATTCAACTGGTTTGTCCCACTTTACAGCAAGGTGCAGTGTTACTTTTTGGTAGGCCTGATTTCAATGGTGGCACTCTATTAATACTATAAGATAAGAGCAAACATAAGGAAGAAGCTCAAAGATAGTGACAGTTTCTAGCCAATAGAAGAAATCTGCAGTTTAAACTGTGACAAAAACACACATGTATAAAAATGGAGGCAGAATGGAAAGGGAGTCTCTGGGTTGAGCCAGGGCAGTAAACTGGTCTGTGGGGCCAGTGCCTTGCCCTCTTTATGAAGCACTTAGCTCATTTTGTCTGAAAGATGCAAGGGCTGTGTACAGGACTAGAACTGTGCAATGCTTTTTTCTTCCACTGAATTTTTTAAATGGGAGCACAAATAAGTCAACCCCTATTTATCCTTGACATTTGCTACAATAGTTGAAAAAAGAGTCACTTCTAGCTGTTGAATCGGAGGGCTGTAGGATTGGTCATTAAAACTGAGGGGTATTAACAGTTATTCTGAAAATTGGGAAGTTTATGAAATGTAAACAGATGCTACTCTCTTTATAAATGTAGACAATGAAAATAAGCATAGTACCGCATTCAAGAGGTAAGGCGCATTTTTGGTGAATAGTATTACTAAATATCCCCAGCATATTAATATCTAGCTACCTAAAACAACCTAATCGCCTTTTTATTAGATTCGATGTCATCCATTAAATGAGCATACCAAGTGAAAATGTAATAAAATCCTCATTTGACTTGATGATTCTAAAGAGCCATATAGCCTCAATGTGCTGTTTATTTATCCCATACTTTCTGTAAAATTATGTAGTTTCTCTTCTTCAATAGTCCATTCTACTGTCATCTGTTTAACATCAGTTTCTGACTCAAGTACATGGTATAAGAGATAAAGTAATTTTTTTCTATTCTAATTTTATACTATAGGATCATTTCCCACTAATATGCAAAGTCTCTTAGTTTGCTCCTGCCTAAGTAATAACTAAACGCAAAGAAGCCCCACCTCAATTTCATTCATCAGCTTCATGGCTTCAATAATGCAAAGCAGTTGACCTTTATGAACTTGATCTCCAACCTGTGATGAAAACACAGAATCCAATTGACTAAATACCTATTATTCCTTGATCTTAGTAAACCTGCTAAAAATCCTTAAGTTAAATACATTAAAAACATTGCAGCAACAAAACAATTTTAAATAAATTCAGTAGCACTAGAAAAAATTACATTAAGAAAAATATACCTTTACAAATGGTGGCTCGCCAGGTGCAGGACTCCGGTAAAAAGTTCCTGCCATAGGACTTTTCAAAGGTGGATGTCCAGATTGAGCAGGAGAAGACTTTTTAGGGGTTATTGATACAGCAGGTACAATAGAAGTTGATGGTGAAGGTGCAGCAGGTGTCGGTGGCGGTGGAGCTGCAACTGTCGGATGAGGAGCATGTACCGTTACCTGCTGAGGTGGAGGAGGAAGCTGAGGCAATGCTTCCTTTTTCCTAATCAAGATTTCGCAATCCTGTTGTTTTAGATGCAATTCCATAATATCTCTAGAGTCCACAAGTCTGCATCAAGAAGATTGAACCATAGCAAACTATATTAATATATAGAACCACCAATAAATCTAAATGACTTCCACTGCACATGGCACGGCTCTTGCTTAATAGTATCAGATAGAATATAATAATATATAATCCAGAGTAATTCACCAATACTTGCCATATGATGTCATTGTGTGTTTAATTAATGAACACAGAAACATGTTCTGCATCTTGGGGAACCCTAGAAACAAACTGCTATAAGGATCCAGATTCTACACAAACAACACGACATGAATCCTATCCTTTCTTTTTTTAGGTCAGCAGTTTCAGATATGCGCATTAAATGCCATATAGCCAGGAAGTGAGTGAAGTATTCAAAATATGGCCTAAGCACAGATAAATCCTCACTTGACAAGATTAGTGACATCCTGCATAAATGTGCTAATAGATTCTTCTGTCATTGTAGAAGCCGATGGAGCCTCTACTGCAGGCTTGACTTCTTTCTCTTCTGATGATGACACTTCCAAACTTGGGGCAGAAACTGCTGTGGCATTAGATGACGCATCAACTGCATCCTGCTGACAGGTGTGTGATAGATTCCATCAATGGATGGCCATTACAGGATGACGACAAGAGGCCACAGAAAAGCCAGTGCGCCTTACCTTATTGACAGGTGACTTCCACATAGTTCGCATAGATCCCTGTCCAGATAATGCCAAGTCCAACATTAGTGATCATAAGAGCACATAGATGTTTCTAAAAAACTACCAAAAAAGTATATACCAGCTGCTACATCCAAGGTTACCAACAGTAATGCATCTGACTTCAGATAAGCATAAATTTACGCATTTCATCTGTTCCGCTTTTGATTCCTCTATTGACCAAAATTTAGTAGATTGGATCCTCCTTATTAAACATACTCATGGTTAGACAGAGTAGGAACCTTAAACAAATCTCTAGCTTGTCATCAGGTTAAAACTCGAGTGTTACAAAATTTGAGCAATACATATAACATAAAGTGGAAAATTCAAATTTGAACAATAAATTGAAGTAAAAATCCCATTGAGACTGTGACCTAAAGCATCCTCCACCTTTAACTAACTTCATTTTTTTTCTGGATTATTGAAATAATTTGACTAAACCAAGGTTATGCAGATCTCAAACAAGGCAAGGTAATGATCCCAAAATCCGTTACAGTCACCAAATTCGCCCTGCTAAATCCAATAAGTCATTTAAACCCTATTAAAGCCACTAAAATTACTCCCTCAAATCGACGTCCTCTAAAACCCAGCTCAAAAAAATGTTAAAGATACTAACTTAATCCCCTTAAACTAAAGCATTCACCGTAAACCCTGAAGCTGCCAATTAAAGCAGAAAACTTTTATTTAATTTAAGTTGAGACTCCGGATTTTATTTCAATCTAAGTTTATAGCTGCAGATAGATAACGAATTAAGGCAATGTGTGAGAAGGAAAGATGACTTGCATGGAATTGGCAAGCGAAGGGGCGGCGAAGTCGCGCTGCAGAGGAGGAAACTGAAATGGAAGCACATATACGGCTCCTGAGATTCGAAACCCTGACATGCTGCTGCTGCTGAGGCGTTGAAATAGTCGAGGCATTATTCACGGACTCGGCTTTCACCAGAGGCGAAGCAGCCTGCATACTACTCACGGCCATGGCTGCTCGACAAGT
This sequence comes from Cryptomeria japonica, assembly GCF_030272615.1. Classification (NCBI taxonomy): domain Eukaryota; kingdom Viridiplantae; phylum Streptophyta; class Pinopsida; order Cupressales; family Cupressaceae; genus Cryptomeria; species Cryptomeria japonica. The sequence goes on from NC_081414.1 coordinate 639,675,570, forward strand.
AACAAATTGCGAAAAAGCCCAAAGGGAGGTGAAATAAGGAATTGGAAAATTTTCGGTGAGTCCGTTACTATGACGTATACGACATTCCTCTTTCAGAATTCACGACAAGTACTGTCTTAACGAGAATCCATCCCTATAGCAATCTGTCTCCAACCATCGAGCAATCCGCTCTTTGATTGAAATTCGTTGTAATATAAATTTGTCCAGAGCGGCAGTTACAGGTGAGGAAGCAACCTCGAGCACTCCACTGTTTTTGATGTTTTGGACAAGAGGCATTCTGTGGAAAAACACCATGTATAGTAAGGAGGTTGGGGGGTGGTTGGCCAACTCAAGGGGCACCATTTAATTTAACTCACACCTCACCAACATATCATACAGCTCATTAAGTATGATGATATGACTGGTTTATCTTCTTATTATGATGGTGTGCCTGGTTTATCTTCTTTTATAGCTAGAAGAATCGAGAGTTTAGTCTAACGATCTAGAGTTTAGTTGATTATAGGGTGAGTTCTTTCATAATTTTCCCAGCAATGTACAATGGATTCATATCGATATGACAAATCAAGAGTTGAATCTACAATGTGGATTATCTAAAACGACAATCGAAATCAAGAGAACCAAAAGAGGAGATATTCAATTGCACAACATTTAAAATGTTTTAATTACTTCAATATTTTTTTATAGTGGTAAAAATTACATATTTTCTAAGTTTCTTATTTTTCCTAAAATATTCATCATAGAATGTGATGTTTTGAAATATGGTATCGAGTAATACTCAAGCAAGAAGGAAGACTCGTAGCATTTAAGAATCACCAATTCAAAGGTAAAAGTTTGTTGAAACTAGTTTATGAGAAGGAAATGTTGAATATTTTACATGAAGTCAAATATGAAGACCTTATCTAATGAGAAGATAGTTTATGATAAAGAAAAAGTCATGATAGTAACAACAACAAAAAAGATGATAAATATGCTGGAATATAACTTTGAGATCATATAGAAGAAAGGAAAAGAGAATGTTGGGTTGATGTTCTATTTAGGAGGGATGAATCCATATACTCGCTAGTGTATGACATTTCTGTGTTTCAAGAAGATTGGGTAAATAAGGCATGAGAAAACTTAAGTATGGCAAAAAAAATTGCATGGATCGGAAATAATTTTCAGTTCAAGAACATGTTGTACCTATGCAAGAACTCAACCCTTAACTTGAAGTTGTTTATAGGACTACATATTTTTCTAGTAGGCGGGCATGTAGGATTCTTGAAGACTTATTATAGAATCAAGCAAAATTTCTTTTAGAATGGGATCATAAAGGATATTCAAAAATTTGCAATAGTATGCAAGGTATGGCAGCAAAAGAAAGGTGAGACAATTGATACTAGGTATTTTGCAACCCTTATCTATTTCAAGTCAAATGTGCTAGATTTGATTCCTCAACCCTATAGCTCCCAAGGCTCACTTGCAATCAAAGACTTGTCACAAAAAGGGAGAAAAAGCAAATATTATGGAGGCCAAGAGATAATTTTTAACTTTCAGAGAGGTTAAAATGGCACACATTATAATGTTTGTTGTTAATTATCTATTAACTTAGCACCATCATCATTCTATAGATCTTTTAACACATGATCTCACACTTTTGTGTTGCTCTTTTTCATACTTGGCCATGGTTAAGCTCTAAATATGTTGTATACTAATCTTTAAATGCATCTTCATTAACTAATGTTTTTTGCAGGTTCTTGAATTATGATGTATTATTATATAACCATATAATGTGTTGGTTGTTGCAAATGTGATGTTGATGATTATGATTGGTTGTCATTGATGTTAACATAATGGTTGTCATTAATGTCAGCACATGGTTTTGATGTTGGTAATTCGGTAGATGTGTTCCTGGAATCTTCGGTATTTCAAAAAATGTGCTCTAATTGATATTCAACGTGGATTGATTGAGTTGATGATGATCTGAATGTGGATATGGTGTTGATCGATTGTATTTGTGTGTATCTTGGTTCCATTCCTATTTTTGTTGTTATGGGTAGTGTTATTTTGGGTTCGGATTAAGTCCAGAATTCGAAGACGAGTAGCGGCATTGGTGCAGAGTGTGAGTCATGATTTGCAAATGGAATTTGTGATGGATGTAACGTGTTGATCTAACCAATGATGCGTGTTGTGGTATGGTCTACTTCCCATTTCTTCCCACAAGCAGAATGTTTAGTGTTGACCTATTTTAGATCTCTGTCTTGGTTGACCGAGAAGATTATGTTTCCCGAAGATAATATATATATGAGGATGATCTGAATGAGGTAGTGTGGAAAAAGTATGGCATTGTTATTGAAGATATGCAAGATTGAAAAAGAAGGATCTGATTATTGATAATGTGTGAAGTGTGTTGGTGTTGAGGCACCGGAAGCAATTCTGGTTTTTGTAGTGTGTGTTACAGTGATGGATTACCTATCTTTCTTTCTTTCTTTCTTTGACAATGATCCTTTTTTTGGGCAGTGAGCCACCCTTTGTAAAAATCACCTTAACTAGTGTTTTATATTGAGAACTAACATTCTATATGGTATTGGAGTAATACTCAAGCAATAAGGAAGACTCATAGAATTTAAGAATCACCAATTCAAAGGTAAAAGTTTGTTGAAACTAGTTTATGAGAAGGAAATGTTGAATATTCTAAATGGAGTCAAATAATGGAGACCTTATCTAATGGGAAGATAGTTTATGGTAAAGAAAAATCATGATAGTAACAACAACAAAAAAGATGATAGATGCGTTGGAATATAACTTTGAGATCATATAGAAGAAAGGAAAGGATAATGTTGTGGTTGATGATCTATTTAGGAAGGATGAACCCATATACTCACTATTGTATGTGTTTCCATGTTTCAAGTAGATTGGGTAAATAAGGCATGAGAAGACTTAAGTATGGCAAAAAAAAATGCGTGGATCGGAAATAATTTTCATTACAAGAATATGGTGTACCTATGTAAGAACTCACCCCTTAAGTTGAAGTTGTTTGTAGGACTACATGGTTTTCTAGTAGGCGGGCACTTAGGATTCTTCAAGACTTATTATAGAATCAAGCAAAATTTCTTTCTGATAGGGATCAAAAAGGATATTCAAAAATTTGCAATAGTATGTAAGGTATGGCAACAAAATAAAGGTGAGACAATTAATACTGGGTATTTTGCAACCCTTTTCTATTTCAAGTCAAATGTGTTAGATTTGATTTCTCGACCCTATAGCTCCCAACACTCACTTGCAATCAAAGACTTGTCACAAAAAGAGAGAAAAAGAAAATATTCTGAAGGCCAAGAGCTAATTTTTAATTTTTAGAGATTTAAAAATGGCACACATTATAATGTTTGTTGTTAATTATCTATTAACTTAGCACTATCATTATGTTAGAGATCATTTAACACATGATCTCACACTTTTGTGCTCCTCTTTTTCATGCTTGGTCATGGTTAAGCTCTACATATGTTGTATACGAATCTTTAAATGCATCTTGATAACTAGTATAACACCCTACATTTTGTTTTGAAATGTCTGTCGCTCAGAATTCCCGCCCGACTGCCTCTGGTCGTTGCTCCCTTGGTTGTTTGGATGCCTTCACCCACTCTAATGGCGATGGACCTCCTATGGCTGATGCTCTCATGGATCGTGGATCTCTTGATGCGACGCAGATGGACGCCTCTGTTGTGGATGGTGGTTTTGCTTCGGGGGTTTTGGGAGTGGCTTTCTCCGCTTTCGGGGCTTCTAAGGGTTCTTATGTGGATCGTCTGGCTTCTGGAGGGGGTAAGGGATCTTCGTATGATGACACTAAGCCTTTCCTGTTTGTTAGTCTATTGCTATTAATCTAGAAGAAGAGACGGTTAATGTGATTGATCAGATTGCCTCTGATCTTTCTTCTCTTGCGATTATATGTCGATTTTGGGGTTTTTGACCCAGTCTTCTAGGACTCCATGAATGGGTCTCCAAGCACTAGGAACCCCTCATTTCGGATTCGGTTCAAATTTTCCCTTTGGCCAAAGGCTTTTTTATTGATAAGTTTGAAAAACTAGTGGATAGAAAGATTATTCTATGTGAACACTTTTTTACATGGGATAATCGCTTCCCATTGATGATTAAACCTTGGCACAAGGATTTCAACCCCACATCTGAATCCTTCTGTAAAATGTCTATTTGGGTTAGACTCCCCAACCTCCCACTTCATTTTTGGGTGGACCAGCTCCTTGAGGAAGTGGGTGAGGCTTTGGGAGATTTTCTTATGGTGGACGTGGAGTCCTTTGATATCCTTCATTCTACCTATGCACGTATTTTGGTAGATATTGATGCTTCTAAGGGTCTGTCAGCAGAGATCAAACTTTCAACCCCCAAGGGTTTTTGGATTCAATCTTTGGATTATGAAGGGATTCCCTTCAGATGTAGAAGATGCTTCAAGACTAGGCATGTCGCGGCTAAATGTGATCTAGAGAGAGTTAAAGTGAAGAAGCCCTCTTCATTGTGGAAAGGTGCCTCTTCTCAATATTATACAATTTTCAAGAGCTCTTCTCAGACGGTTGGGCAATATCTTCCCATTAATGGCTCTAAAGTGCCTGTGGTAGATTCTGCTAGATTTTCTCCCAAGGTCCCTGTTGATAGTGTTATCCCTTCAGCCAACGTTTCAAATGGTGTTCCTGCTTCGATTCCTTTTGAGCCAACTTGTGGTTCGAATTTGTCTGTTGGATCTGCCCCTGCTGCTTGATGTGATAGGATTCTTGTGGGTACTTCTACTGGTGTTGCCCCTTTTCCTGCTTATGCTTCTATAGCTTCTGTTGGATTTGTCTCACTATCTGTCTCGTCTTCCAGTGATTTGCTTGGCCCTAGCTTTGCTGGTCCTACTGGCTTTTCAAGGTCTACTGGTATCTCCTTGGATGTTGGGTTTCCTAAGTTGGATTCGTTGGTTTGGCAAGTTAAGGCTGGTAAGGTTGAAGAAGGTTGGATTTCAGTTTAAAGAAAACATTCTAAAAGGTCTTCACCTTCTTTTGATATGACCCTTAGATCCCAAAAGAAGGGATCCAAAGGGAAATCCTAATGTTGGTTGGTTGCTCCTGGTTGGGGGTACCTGTTGTTTGAACTTCCTGTAGACTTTCCATGCATATGTTCTTATTCGTCAGGCAACTTTTCTTTCTGGAGGGGTCTGTTTGCTTAGATTCCCTTTTCTTGGCTTTGATCCGTCTCATCTTTGTTCAGCTTTGTTTTGTGGATAATCCTGAATATTTTTAGTTATGGATTTCAGGTCCTCCCTATTAAACCTGCTTTGTACAAGGTTTTGAGTCCCTTAAGCAAGTTCTTGAATTATGATGTATTATTATATAACCATATAATGTGTTGGTTAGATGTGATGTTTATTTCAATTAAATTATCATAGAGCATATAAAATCTTTCAATGAAGTTTGTTATATTTTAGTGACAAAATTATGAATACTTTTGTATGCACTCAACACTTGGCCTTCTTAATATTATACATTTTAAAAATCCTCAATAGTTTAGAAACTATAGTCAGTGTGCTACAATTCTTGTTCTTATTATGTTTTCAAAAGTGAAATGGATAAATCTTGAATTACTCATTGAAGTTTAGGTGTAGATAATTCTAGAAAAAGAGTAGCCAATTTTGACCCTATTTTTGTCCCTCGTTTCCATTCACTTGCCCTATAATGTATATTTTTTATAGAGTAAAACTAAAAGAATGGTATCGACCAAGGAGATATCATTGCATAATTTGAATTATTAATTTATCCATTAAGCTTCGTATGTGTATTGTATGGTCATGCACAATATTTTCCCTCAATTTTACCACCAATTTTGAAACGAAATTTTTTTTATTAACTAGTTCTCACCTCTTTGAATTTTTCTCATCTTATAGTGTATATATTATAGTCTCGTGTTTCACAAAAATTACTAGTTTCTTTCCAAATAAATTTGCAATTTGTTGCAGATATATTTTTTCAAATGTGGCGAAAGAAGTGTCACATGCTTCATCAAAACATATTTTCTTATTGAAGTTGTCATTTGGTCTGTAAAATTACTTGAAATAAAATCTTTAAATAATCAGGTGAAAATTCAATCACACAAACCTACAAAATGTTACTAGTAATAAGTACAACATACATGATGCAAAACATCATAATAAATGGTGAATTCAATACACATCCTACACGTAGTGGTTTGTGTGATTTACTTTGATATAAGAAAATTTGTGTATCTAAGATAAATTTAACTAAATTTCTTCTAGGGATATTTTTCTAAAAATATTATGTATAGTTGTGTTTGTCATATCCAACAAGTTTTAATGAGTGGTTCTCAATTTTAACATACTAGTCTTCTTCTCACAATATCTCTTTGAGTAAGTGGTACACCACGCACTATTTTTTTTTTAAATCATTCTAAGTATTTCTATTATAACCTCAAATATCACTCACTGAATATTTATGAAGTAGATCTTTTGTAATGGCATTTTCTCTTATTATCATTATTGAATATCATTTCTATGCCCTCAACCTACAATGAAAATGAGGATATATGTGGCTTAGTTAGCATAACCCTTAAATAAATTATACTATCATTATAAAGTTATATATAGGTAGTTAGGTCATCCTAGATGACATCCATAGCATAAGTATGGTATGTATTGAGGTAGAGGTTACTTGTTATCATTATATTGTTTATTTAGTTCTTGTTAAAGGCTATTGGAAGTAGCCCCTTCAAAGTGGTTTTATTCTTCTCAATTATTTTTTATATATTCTTATATTCCACAAGTTATTTTAAATTAAAAATTGAGTACCAAAAAATAGAAGTTCGGTTATAAAACTATGACCTAGGTGGTCACACAAACTCACCCCCAATAAGGCTACACACTGGATACAAACAAAATGGATAACATACCATGTTCATTCATTGTCACTAGCTTGTTTATGTGTTTCATCATTCATTTCCTCTTCATTTTGTCCTTTATCATTTAGCTTTTCTGTGTTTGTACCTTTGTCGTTCTTCTTTGGTTGTACCCTGCTAAGCTAGGATGAATCAATGCCATGAAAGGTACCAATAGGTGGGGAAGTTCTTTCCCAATTGGAGAAATCAACACGATGTTTTATTTATAGGTCTCTAACAACGACATCTTTCCTCGGTTGATATTGATGCTCCTTACAGTAACCATTCTAAAAAGCAATGTACTCTTCCTAAAATTTCTTGTCCACCTTCCTCAGGTCCTGAGGCTAGTAGTCTGCTTCTTGGATATCATCTTTATACAGTTTTGATGAGCCTTCTTCAATGACTTTAATTAATCGATCAGGTAACATCTTCAAGGTGAGAGTGACCTATTGAACAATCAATAAGATTGTGAGTCTACAATTATACCTAGTGAGGATTCTCTTGTTGCCTTAGTATACGTATTCATTCCTTTTTTGACAAGAACTAGAAATATTAGTAGACAAAGACAACCAAAAAATGTTAGACTTCTTGTTCAAACCTTTAACATAACCTACAAGGACTTCAAACCGGAACACTTTATCATTTATATTCTAGCCCACAATGTTACCCATGAACAATGACCAGACATCAAAGGCATATTTATACTAAAAAAAATATATGGAAAATATCATCTTTACAACCACATATCAAGCAAGTGACAAGTGATGGAAACAGAGCAGACAACTGAGAGGGGGAGGTGAATCAATTGTCATAAAAACTCACACTACTTAAACTTATTCTCAGATATGATAATTAAATATGAAAGCATAAATCAACAACACATCATAAACACGCATAACACCAAGTTTTTTGTATGTGGAAAACCCTATCAGGGGAAAAACCACGGTGGGGATGAACCCACAATATACGTATACTTTGTTAGAAGTATTACAGTGGGGAATGTGCATGCATTTAGAATCACTGCCTAGAGCTCACTACTCAAAATAAAAAAGGCTTGCTACTTGTACAAACAATCACGAGTCACTTCCAGAAATTACAAACTGAGAAACAACATCTCCTTAATTCCTGGTTTGGTTCCATTGAAGCACAAAATAACCTTCTCTTTCATACTTCTTCTCTTCCTTCAAAAGATATATACATTCAGCGCACATACACACTCACACTCATCCACACACCACACTCAAATACAAAATTATTACAATTATTTATACATGACATCAACCTTGGAGAAATCATCAAGGTTGGCTTAACACTCACCACCTAATTATAAAAATACAACCACACTCAATACAATATTACATGCGGACCAAGCAATGTTGGTCAAGACATAGCACGGACCCAAATCTTCTGCCTCGAACATATTACAACTTCAAGAATTATGCCTCGAACATCTACAACACGTTACAAGCATCTGGTTGGCTAAGAACATGAAGAACACCGATGTACCCAAAAAACATCAATTACGAGCTCAATGATCAATGTGGACCACCAACACAAAAGGCACACGATCTAGAGACATCCACAAGCATCATAAATTACCATAGCAACATCCACACCAACACAAATTACTAGAATCACCACCATCTTCATATCGAACCTTGGGAACACTAACTACAATTACTGTCAACCTTGAAAAATCACTTGCAGACCTCCAAATCATGAACCACTTGAATTGAGGACACACACCAACATCCCAAACATCCTTCCAAATTTGCAGAATAAGATATTACAATGTGGAGCAATGCAAATCAAAATACAGTCACTCTGTCACCACTGAACAACTGAAAAATCAACCACAACAGAGATACCCATAACTCAATCAAATCTCCATGCGGACCTCTGAAACTTGAACTGAATCAACTACAAACAACTCTTTACAAACCCTTTAATTCACAAACTCTGATCTTCATCATACTTACTAAGATGAACAAACTAACTCACTGAACTTCACTGCATCATTGTCTTAGACAGAGAGATATGTTGACATCAATGACAACACATCTCTCAAATATCTCTCAAACACATATTTGCAACATTCTTCCAACAATCTACCCCTTTTGCATTGATGGCAACATATGATGTGAAAAACTGAAATAATCAATGACAAAGAAAGAAGAAAAAAAATCAACACCTCCCCCTTAGACCTTGCACACTACTCTTCTCCTTTTTTTCATCTCTTCATAGTTTTTGACATGACTCTCTCCCCCTTTGACATCAATGGAAAAGGCACATATTTGTGATCAAACCACAAAACTGACTCTTCTCCTCGAATCTAAACATTTGACTCACAAAACTAACTACTCCCCCTAAGTAGCAGCCACCTATCATCAATTTGGATCACAAGATATGAGTGTGAAATGCACCAGACTGATGCATACCAATGCATCTTAATTCTGATCAAGAGGGGAAATCACCCCTAACTTCTCTTTGAAATACTCAAAAGTATTCTTAGGCAAAGGCTTCGTGAAGATGTTTGCAATTTGTTCCTTAGAAGACACATACTCCAATCTGACTTCTCATTTACCTTTTCTCTCAAAAAGTGAAACTTGATGGATATATGTTTAGTCTTTGAATGCAACATGGATCCTTAGAAATTTTAATTGTACTTGAATTGTCAGAATAGATAGCAATACCTAGGCTCATCATACACTACTCTGATATCCTTTAGCATTTGCTTCATCCATACCACCTAAGTACAATTGTTTGCTACAACAATATACTCTACCTCTGTAGTAGATAGAGAAATAGAATTTTGTTTTTTTTTCCCAACCATGAAACCAATCTTTTTCCCAAGAAAAATGCACCACCACTAGTACTCTTCCTAACATCCAAATCTCTTGCCCAATCAACATTGTTAAAAATACTCAAAGTAAAATCATCATCTTTAGGATACCATGGACCAAAATCAACTGTTCCTTTCAAATATCTGAAAAATTATTGAAAACTACAACATGAGATTCCTTAGGATCAACTTGAAATCTAGCAACAAGACAAATTTCATTCATGATATCAAATATGGTCTGAGTCAAATAGAGCAATCCACCAATCATAGATTTGTACCTAGTCTGATTTGCCTTAGGGGAATCATCATCTTTATTCAACTTACATCTGGTCACCATAAGAGTACCAACCGGCTTTGAATCTTCCATTCCAAACTTCTTCAACAACTCTTTTACATACTTGGACCGAGATATAAAGATTCCTTTTTGACTGTGTGATTTGCAAACCCAAAAAGAATTTCATCTCTCCAAACATAGACATTTCAAATTCATTTTGCATTTCATCAACAAACTTTTTGCACAAACTCTCATTCCCTCCAAATAATATCATCAACAAAAACTTCAACAATCAAAATGTTATCATGATCAATCTTGAAGTACAAATTACTATCTGTAGACACCTAAAATTGTCATGTCTAATTAAATAAATATTTTTATTTATTTAATTATCTTAAGCCTAATTCTTCTATTAATTAAATAAATCTTTATTTATCTAATTAATTCATTTATCCTCTTCTAGCCTTATTTCTCATTTAAATAAATACATTTATTTATTTAAATTATCCTTTTCCTAAATTAAATAAATATTTTATTTATTTAATTGATCCCACTTCCTCTATTAATTAAATAAATCTTTATTTATTTAAATTAATTCATTAACCTTTTCTACCCATGACACATGTCATTCATCTCTTAATTCATACACTACCTACCATTTCATTATTTTCTTATTTTCTTTACCTACCCTCTAATCATAACCGACCATTTATCTTTAACACCTCTCAATCTTATCCCTCCATTTCTTATAGTGTCTTCTATATAAGGAGATGCTTCCTTCATTATCAACCCTAATAAATCAATCATGCTAATCAATCTATGCATCCTAATCGATTGACTACATTCTTTCATATGTGATCAAGCCTACTTGCAACCACACTTCCGTTCTTTGTTGAGCTCTTGTGCACATAAAATTTGAGAGCAAATATATCAAGCAAGATCAATGGAGATAGGAAGAATGGAGATTCAAACCCTATTAGACATGTGATGGTATAATCTTTGTGATTTCATTTGATTTGCATTGTCTTAGGTAATCTTCATATGTTATGGTGGATCTTCGTTGTTGTTAGGCTAGGGTTTTGTGGTTGAATTCATTTAGTCTTTCAACATTGTTGTATCCATTTTCACCATATATATTTTGACACGCCCCGTGGGACATGGTTTTTTGTTAGATCTGTGTTTTTTGCAGGTTTTTCTAACCCTATATTGTTGTTTTATAAAACAATTTGGAGAATAACCTTGTGCAGCTAGGGTTTTGGACACAAAATCAAGATCTTGGAGAGATTCAATCATATCTCACAAACGGCTTGGAAATTTTGCACCAAATTTGTTTTGCAGGTTGAAGACAGTATCAAGAGCTCTCAAAGAAAAATTCAGATCTATTGGAGCATATTTTAATTTTTTATGATTTTTCATAAAAAATTAATTTTGAGAGCAAATAAGCGAATTTTTAGGATTTTCTTACATTTTTGGAAATCCCTCATAATTATACACAGGATATGTTCTTTGTGATTTTAATTTTGATGCAAAATATTTCCTAAAAATTAGGGTTTTTCATTATTTTGATTAGATCTCACAAACGACTTTGAATTTTGGCATCAAATTGTTTTTGCAGGTCAAGAACATTCTTAGAGATTGGAAGTAAAAAATTAAGAATTTTCGGAGCATATTTGAAATTTCTATGAATTTTTTATGTATTTTCATGAAAAATTAATTTTGAGAGCAAATTAGCAAATTTTTTAGATTTTCTTATATTTTTGGAAAGCTCTCATAATTATACATAGACTCTATTTTTTGTTATTTTAAATTTGATGTAAAATCATTCCTCAAAAATCAGAGCTTTGAAAATTAGAGTTTTGCATTATTTTGCTCATATCTCACAAACTGTTCGGATTTGTTGCATGCATTTTTTTATGCAGATTTGGAAGACCCTCAAGACTGTCCAGTAAAAATTTTAGATTTTTTGAATCAATTTTGCATTTTATATGATTTTTCATAAAAAATTAATTTTTGGAGCAAATTAGCAATTTTTTTGGATTTTCTTACATTTCTGGAAATTTCTTAAAATTTTACAGGTGGTCTTTTTTTGTGATGAATCAGATCTTTGAATTGGTCAACAAAACGCATTGTTGAAGGCCCCTATTTCACAAAGTCTTTTGAATCTAAAATTTACCTAACTTGTGTGATTGCAGGAAGGGGTGATCATTTTAAACAATCCAAACTACTAATAGATCTTTGTTGCAGGACCTTGGCAAGGGTTTTTGATCTTTCATTGTGTGCCTTATTTTCATAGATTAGCAAACACTTCAATTGGTGCACTAAAATTGAACCAGTGTCTTTTGTGTCTTGGGCAATAGGCTCTTTTTGTTTAATCTTTAGAGGGCCTGTCTCCCCATGTGGTCATTAAGACTACTAGTGAGGAGAGAATGACCCAAGTGGTAGCGAGGAAAACCCACTTCTATAAACAACTGTATTCATGGTGAAAACTATGGATAACGTGTGCTGATTAGTTCATACCGACACTATGTCTCCCCATAAACCTGTTTGATCAAATTTATTTGATCAGTTGTAGGGCGTAACCCCTACCGGCTGGGAGCCTTCTGTATTTACAGAGTTGAAAGTTCCACATGTATGGCTACACGAGTGGATGCCCTTACTAGCACCTTTTTGTTTTAGAAGCCAAAATCCTTCTAGTTGTTGGGGTAGGAGGTCGGACCTCTGGAGCGGCCCACACACATACGGTTATTAGTAGAGATACAAAGTTTTCCATGGAGAGTTTTCATGGAGACTGGTGCTTGGCTGCCCCGAGAAGTGAGTGCCGAGGGTGGAGCCAGTGGGGTCAAGCATCTAAGTATCCGCTCTGAATAGCGTAGCCTCATGTGGGAATCAACAACTATTGTCCTGGCCAGCCATAAGAATTGTGTTTGACTTATTTTAAACATTCAAACATTCAAGACCAAACATTAAAATATTGTGTCTTTTGTGTCTTCAAGTGTATGCAAAACATTTTTACATCAAACAACACACTTTTCTTTGAGTCATTTTTGAGTCTAAACACTTGCAAACATTGAGTCCTCATCAACACTATGTCCTCTTGTCACAAAAAATAGTCAAACATTCAGATTTGGTCACAACAAAACAACTTCACAAATTGGAAAATTTACACAAAATTTTCAGAAACACGTCTGTGTCTGACAGAACCGCGTCTGTGTCATCTAAACGCGTTCGTGAAGGGTAGAAATGCGTTTGTTTGTCTTTTGAGAAACATTGCATTTACAACATCTTAGAAACGCGTTTGTGTTTGATAGAACCACGTCTGTGTCATTTAAGCACGTATGTGTCTGACAAAATAGCGTCAGTGTCCTTTAAACGCGTCTGTGAAGTATACAGGCACGTCTGTGTTCAAAATTGAAAACTTTCATAATCCAGCAAACAAGGAACAGTCAGTTTTAGACTTATTGAGCTTCCTAGGTATCTCTCTGGGTTTTCATCTAGCATTCAACCTATCTTTGGGTCTCACAAAGTCCATCATTGTTTTACATCTTGCATAACATTCACATTTGTCTAAGCTTGAGTCAAAAGGTCACTTGCTTTTCCTCATCATACTTTGTCAACACATTACATACAACAACATTTTGCTAAGTGGTCCCTCATCAAGGTCTATCACCTTTGGGTCTCATTTGGTCTTACTTAGAGTTAAGGTCAACTTACCTCATCAAGAGAAACTATCATCTCTTTGGAAGCCACACCTACTCTACTACATACATACTTGGTCTTACACTTTGGACATTGCAAGTAAACCTCAGATTCATTTACATTCCATCCAACTCTTGGTCTTCCATACTCTTTCCATATTCATCTAGTATCACACATCTTGGTCAAGACCAAGTTCATGGTTGAAATCCGTTCCCAAAAATCTAAGAGAGAAACTAAAGAGGTTCAAGAGTCCGCAAACATGAGTTCCTATGAGTATGACAATGATATCTTTTTCAATTCTGATCATACTACATTACCTGGCATGGATGCTTATAGAAACATTCAAAATGTTGAGCACATGGACACTACAAACAACAATGATACACACAATGACAATATGGACAACATTTCAGTACATTCAGCAGAAGTGGAAGACTCCATTATGGATCCCCGTTTCAATAGATTGGTTGAGGAAATAATGAGGAGAGATAGACAATACTTCTTACAAGTGATGGCACAAAGTGGAGCCAAGATCCCTCATGATTTTGACATGTCTCAAATAATGGAAAATCAACCTTTGCAACAAACTCACTCCAACATGGATCAAAGGAGGCCTAATAGTGGAGGCAATAGAGGACCACATCTTGTGCCTGAATCACCATCATCTTTGTTTCAAAAACCAGAGGTCCCATACATACATGGTCAAGCATATGATACTCACCTTCGCAAACCATTATGGAAGTCTTATGCAGAAAAATATGTTCAATCACATACCAATGCTAAGGACCAACCACCAAAGCAATTGGATATTCAAAGGCATGTTCAAAATTTGGACACAAGGAAACCCCGTGTCAAATTTGGGGACAACACAATAGAACAAACTCATGACATTCCTGTAGAGTATGGTATACATGGACAAAGTAGATATTCCATTCCTCATCATGACTCTATACCAAGTGGTCCTTATACACAGCATCGCTATAGACCTCCTCCATATGAACATGTGTATGATCACTATCATCCATATATGCAACATGCTCCTCCTCCACCTGGTGCCTCAAGCATGGGGTATGGTCCAAGAAGTTGGTCTCCACCTAAGAACAATTTGGAACAACAAATTAAGGACTTACAAAAGAAAATGGAGGACATAAATACACCAAAGTCAGCTTACACAATGAGAGACATATGTCCTTATCCATTTGACAAAAGCATTCCAATGCCTCCATTTCCTACACACTTTGTTACACCTAAATTTGATAAGTACAAAGGAAAAGGGGATCCTAAGGCACATATAAGATGATTTTTCATAGCTTGCATTGAGGTAGTAGCAGAAGAGACATATTTGATGAGATTATTCCCACAAAGCTTAGGTGATCAAGCTATGGAATGGTTCTCCCAACTCCCACCTAAAATTAAGTCATGGGGTGATTTAGCAGAGGCATTTATCCAACATTTCTCATACAACATAGAGACGGACATATCAGTTACTACTTTGTGCAACACCAAGCAAAAGGATGGAGAGTCTTTTTCATAATTTTTACAAAGATGGAGGAATCTAGCCAGCAGATGCTCTTGTGAAATTCCAGAAAAACAAATGGTAGAGATGTTCACCCAGAATGTTAACAAAGACATTGGTTATGACTTGAGAAAAGCTTGTTTGTCCACCTTCAAGGACATCATTGAAAAAGGCTTAGCAACAGAGAAGGTCCTAGTTGAGCAAGGAGTAATTAAGATATTCAAAGAAAACAAAGAGGACTTTAAAGGAAAAGACAAGCCAATATTTTGGAATAAAAACAAGAACACAGTCAATGATGGTGTTGTTGATGCCAATACAGTGCGACCAAAAATCATTTTTTCCGGATCAAGCTCCTCAAACAATCAAGTGAATACTCAAACAACTTCCAAGTCACGAAGGAAGTACACTCCATTGGGAGAACCACTAGAGTCATTTTTCAAGAAGCTAGTGGCAAATAAAATCATAGCAATTCCAGATATACCTCCATATGAGCCAAAGGTCAAACCAAATTGGTGGAATGATGATGAATATTGTGAATTTTATAAAAGCAAGGGACATAAAATAGGAAATTGTCACCGACTGAAGAACATCATACAAGATCTCATTGATAGAGGTGACATTGAGATTGAAGGACACTCATCCAATCAAGAACATGAGATGTTTAAGGAACCATTCCCAAAGCATGACAAGGGAAAAGCTAAAGCCACATATGACCAGACCAACTATACTAGAGAATCTTATAACTATGATTCAACTATCAATCACATCTCAATGGACAATTATGTCTCTACCATTATCATCAAGGACAAAATGCCTGAGACTTCTACCTAAAGACCAAAGGTTGTCCTAAAAGGCATTGGATCTTCTTCCCAACCTACCTATGAATGTAATGTCACAACTCGTCGAGGTAAATTCACCTTGCAAGGTGCTCCAGCTAAAAACATTGCTTCCTCATCAACCAAGCCTGAGTATGACCTTGTAGAACAGTTAGGGAAGACACCCGCGCTCATCTCCATCCTTGAGCTCTTATGCATATCCCCTGCACATAAATCCATTCTTGACAAAATCTTGAGAGACACTGTTGTCCTCACTGATCTGAACGTGGACCAGTTTCAAGCCATGGTGGGATACCTTTCCATTCCACACTCCCTTACATTCACAGAAGCCGATGATGCCCCCGTAAGTCAACCACATAATGCACCATTACACATTGAAGCCTTCATACACAAACATCAAATAAAATGAGTCCTGATAGATGGAGGAGTAGGTCTAAACATTTGCACATTGAGTACTATTAAACAATTGGGATATTCGGATAAAGGTGTGAATTCTACAAATAAAATTACCATCAAGGCATATGATGATGAAGAGGGTTCATCCAAAGGCACAGTCTCTTTACCTCTCAGAGTTGGGCCAGTTACAAAGGATGTGGTTTGTCATGTCCTAGACCTCAATCTCACATACAACATATTGCTAGGACGTCCATGGATTCATGAGATGAGCACAGTCCCATCTACATATCATCGATGTATCAAGTTTCCACACAATGGAGTTGAAGTGACCATCAAAGCTCACCCAAATCCATTAATATATTGCAACAATCTGCGACCTAGATTAGAAATAACAATTCCAGCCAATCGAGAGGCTATTCCTTCATCGACATATGTCGATCCAGAATCCTTGAAAGCTTTTACATCAAAACAAGCAGAGATCAAAGAAAAGTTCAAATTTAAAGACATGGGATGTGGTGAGTATATCTTTCATGTTGATCAACTCCCACTATCTCCTAAGACATTCAGTTGACAAGAACAATCTATAAACAATTTGCAAGGAATTGGGTGTGAACCACCTAGTGTTGTGGCTACTAAGTCTGAATGCAAATCTCCTTTAGTGGTGCAAGTAACTCTTCATATCAATAGTCTTAAGAGTGGTTCCAACAAAGAATCTATTGAGCATATCACCAGCCCTCTTGATAACTCACATAGCTTTACCATATCATCCACTCATTCCATTTCCACTCCACTTCCAGACTTGGATCAACAAGAATCACAAAAGCCCTCGCTTATTGGGGATCAAAAATCAAGATTTGAAAAGAAAAATCTAAAAGTCAATAATAAAGAAAAGTCCTTTAGTCCAAATCAAAATCAAAAGCTACTGGACTCCACAAAAATCAAAGTCAAGGATAAAAATCCTATGAAAGAAAAAGAACAAGAGTTGATCTCCCCTAATATCATGTAAAGACGTAAATCGAGCTAACTTCAAATAATAGCCGAAATACTCTTTATTCTTAAATAAACTCATAAATCAGTTAATAAATCTATTTCATTCCATTTTTCCATTCATAGCTTCAATTGAACATTCCGTTTAGATTGTAATAAACACAAAATTTCTATAATAGATAACGATTCCTCATTCAATAAATCGATATAAGTAGTTTTTCAATCATACAATACTTACGCATTTCAAGTTGTCGTAAGTTCAATAACAAAATAATACAAAGTAAAGGGTGAGATGCATTCGTTGATCTACAACCCAAGCTGTCACCAATGCAATCTTTAGCATGAGGACGAGAACAAGATTCAGGTGCTTTTTTCGCCCAACCTTGAAGCTTACGCTTCCCCGAAATTCTTGGTCAATCAAGAATACCCGACCCTACACGAATTGCTTAGCAAAAGAAATTCGAAAGGCAAGATGGAATCTGGTGCATGCCTAGAGGATACAAGCATTTTCATTTTTCTAACTCTTTTAAGAAACAAGCATTCATTATCAATCTAAGATATGGTGGAGAGGATAAAATAAAAGAATTCCATTATTTCAATGGTTAATTCAATTTGATTACTCGGCCGAGTATAATGCCACGCACAACAAAAATAGATAGTTGGAAAAGCAACTATTCTCTCTATAATCCACATTCGGCACCTGTCCTGGAAGGTAACTTTCCACAAACATAAGCCTATCTAGCTTGGTTCACATACATTCATTCAGAAGACAATCTTTCTCCTTTTAATTCTAGCTTCCTATTTCTTGTAAGATAAAAATACTATGCTAAGAAGACAATCTTTCTCTTCTATCTTTCAAGCAATTTAAAGACAAGATTAAAATATTAAGAAGGTGTAACACATGTATGTACCTTACATATAAATTGAATAAAATGAGTACACATTCTTTTATTCAATTATTAAAATGTTTAAATAGCATAATCATTAACATGCATTCCATTCTTATGGTTTAGAATTCTAAGTTTATCTCGTCTAAACTCTCTCTCTATCTTTCCAAGTGTCGTGGTTCATTTACCTCTTTTCTCAAAACATCATATTTAGTTTAAATAATTATATGTGACTTTTCATGATTTAAAACTTAACACACCAACTTCACTAATTTACTATAACGACAATCTAATATGATACAAGTTCGTAAAACACCTATCTATAAGGCTTTTCAAATGAGACACTCGATAACCATCATTATTTTTCTTGCAAAAGTCTAAGTCTTTCCTTGTGATATCAAAATAACTTCATTATTTATAAGTCGTTATCCTATTATTTCATCTTCTTCGTGGTTCAATCTCAAAGTTTTTCTCTCTATCCTCTTACTTAATTTCTAGAGGATTGGATAATCTCATTTATGAGAGTTTTACCAAGTTTATCAACAAACTTAAGAAAGTATTTCACTATTGTATCTATATTTACATGAACGTAATTTTTGAACAATTAACAATGATTCCTTTCACGATTCTATCTCTTCCATTAGTATATTGCATAGGTCTAAAACTAGATCCTCCTTTAAAGAATATGTAAAGCAACCTATAATGCAATTCCTACTACTCTTTAACATTTTCCATGCATGTTCTTAGTTATTTTATCATATATACCGCATCATACATTTCTCTATAAGACTATTCAAAAGCAAGTTCAAACAATTTTGTTCTAATCATGGCTTGACTCAATCAAGCTTTATTCT
The DNA here is from genome assembly GCF_030272615.1 of Cryptomeria japonica. Taxonomy (NCBI): domain Eukaryota; kingdom Viridiplantae; phylum Streptophyta; class Pinopsida; order Cupressales; family Cupressaceae; genus Cryptomeria; species Cryptomeria japonica. Next base: position 639,694,767 of record NC_081414.1, read on the forward strand.
AATAAATAATTATATATAACTTCATTAATCACTCACTATCCTTGCATAATGATCAAAGAATTAAGGTATATCCTACCTCCTTATGCTCTTGTTACTGGCTTGAGGTGATGGATTTGCTTCCCTCTTCACATTTGCTTTCTCTCTTTCAAGATGGTACACAACCTCTTTGACGCTCTCCATCTGTCGATTCTTCTATTAACTCTATCCTTCCTTTCTATCTTTTATTTCTAAACTTTACTCTGAAATTCGACTCTAAATCTGAGATGATCATGATTGATCTTTTACGATTCGATTGAAAACTATTCTAAATCTCACTACTTTTCTCTTCTTCATTCCATTCTCTAATCCTTGGTTGCATCTCTTCTCTTTTTCCCTTTTCCATCTCCCTTCCCTTTCTTCCAACTCAATGGTCTATATATAGTGTTGTTGTCTACCTCCCTTTCCTACTTTCGGGCTATCTCTCCTAGAGGTGGATTGATTCTAAGTGACACCACTCAAGATCTATTTACAACATAACAATCCTAAATGGTTTTGAACACCTATGTGTTCTCCATGCAATGTTATCCATTATCCATTTCATGACACCACACCACTAAGCTGTTAAATTCATAATTATTGGTTATCCGTGTGGCTTTTAATTCCAAGACTATGTCCACTTTACTAAAACCGACTTCACTAAAATATGCAAAGTTTAAATAACTAACTTATACATGTCGATCAAGGTGTTTATGTGGGATGATAACCCATGTCTTTTATTAATTCATGCCACCTCACGTGTAATAGTCATTACGATTTATGTTTTTGCACGTGGTTTGTAGCATAATTAAAATGGAGGAGTGGTAATCGGTGGTGTCTACTTCCCTTAAACTACGCCTTAACTTAATACATGCAACTACCTTAAAATCTGCCTACTACCATATTGGACCTGCACGTGGAGATTCTCTTATGAAAGATTTCATAAAGATGAGTGGTTGGTATTAAAGAAAAAGGAGGAGTTTCATGTAACGTGGTGAAGCTTTTATTAACCCGCCACCACTTTATTTAATTTGTTTTATTTTAATTTTAATTTTTATTATATTTTTAATATATATTTAATGACTTATCATTAATATATATATTAAACATTAAACTTTGTTTAATAAATTCTTTAATAAATCCTTTTTATAATATATATCAGATTTTCATTACATAATTTTAATTTCATAAATACATTATTTCGAATGGTCATGATCATATAATAAGGAAATAATCACTTAAGCATAATTAAATATTATATATATATATATATATATATATATATATATATATATATATATATGTATATATATTATGGATTTATATAAAATAGTTTAATTCCTCAAACCTATTTACATATTTGATAATTACACTCTTATCTATAAGTCCGTGATCGAATTATCATTAGAATTTAGATACATATATATTTAATCTCAAATGATTCTTTTTAGATAAAACAAAATTCATGGCGTAATCATATTTCACTATAATTGGATATTGATATATGTATATGATTGAATAAATTTCTCATATATATATATATATATATATATATATAGTAAACTCATAAGTACAATTTTCATACATATCTAAAAAGAACATAAAACCTAGGGTCAATATTCATTTTTGAATCGTTTATATATTTCATCTCTTTTAACAATAAAGCATGATATTTCATCATTACTCATGCAACTTAAATTCAATTCAATCGCCACTCACATCATGCTATCAATGCACATGTCTAATTATTTAAATCAATCTACCACTCATACTAAATTTATCATTTCAATTTGAACAAACACTCAAATAAATCATCCATCTTTCAAGATGCAAATATAAATCCTAATGTGGTGTGTGAGAGATTCCATCTATCCTAACGAAATACAAGAGCTAAGGCAACTCTACCTGAACCATGTTCTTGTCTTCATCATTGTTCACCTGTTCCTGCATTCACTTTGCACTCAATCGCTCATTAGCAATGACGATCCCAATTTACAATAAAAATTATTACTCATCATTCAATTGTATATAAATCATATCAGTACATTTGATATCCTTTCTTATTTCATTAACAGTTCTATTTCATTTCAATTTCATTTGAAAAATAAACATTATTTTCCTAATTAAATAATTGTGGAAAAATAGTGTTTGTGACATATCAAAATAACTGGGGGCAAAATTTCTAAAATTTCAAGTCAAAAAGCATACTTGTTGATCCTAAGTCTCCATCATGTCATCCTACTTTCACTTCTTTTCACAATCATAAGCCTTCATAACTCATCCACTTGTTTCACACATCCATTCCCTTCTGGTGATACATCATGGACCTTTAATGGAGCTTCCTCGAGGGACTTTGTTATCAGGGATGCCCAAACTTCTTTAGGTGACACACATATGGGCCTACATAGTCCACACATTAGTAATTCTATCTCAGTTCCTTCATCAAGGAAGATAGTCACTAAAGCTACACATCATTCAGTCAAGGAACGTTGTAGTTACAATCATAAGGTTCAGCCTCACACATTTGAGGTGGGTGACTTAGTTCTCATAGAAAATTCTAAAAATAAGCAAGACAGAGAGAAGAAGGGCAAGTTAGAACCAAATTGGCTTGGTCCTTACATCATCATAACAACCTATGGATCAGGTGCATATTAGCTCTCAACCATAAAGGGTGAACCTTTGAAGGATCCTATCAACAACATGCACCTTCACAGGTTTTACACATAGCTCTTCAGAGTATCCTAATTTAAAAATATAAAAAAATTCAAAAGTTTTAAAATACAAAAAAAAATTTAAAAAGTAAAGAAAAACATTTCGTCCAACGGTGAAAACCACTTTGGTGGCGCCCTGGGCAAGTACCATGGTGAAAACTGGGTCACCGATGCCATGTGTAGAGACATTGCTCCTCCCTCCTTCAGGATTCACTTTCATCCTTTCACCTTGCACACACTCACAACCTCTTCATTCATAATAAACTTACCCATTCCCATCATGACTTGTTATTGATCTACCCAAGATTGGTTAGCCATTCATAATAAAACCTTCCTTTTCACCCTTTTCCATTCATAATAAATCAGCTCCTATCTGTGGCTAAGGAAAATCCTATGTCTAGTGATGGGTGTGGAACTGAGAACATCACATGTTTTGAGGAGTACAATTTTTTCCAGTTTTCTTCAGTCTATCTGCACACAATCCGCAATAAAACAACATTTGCATCGCCAATCCGCAGTAAAGTTTTGTCTTCTCCGCAATAAAATATCAGTTGCATGGATTCAGTAAGTTTTAGACGAGGCACAAGCAACAATGGGCTTCAACAAATCAAATCTTTCAACAGACTAAGATAACATATGGTTCAGTGCTATCTATCCTTTTTGTGAAAGTAAACATTGTGACCACAATCAAATAGACTTATACAAGTGACAAGAGACACTAAAACTTGAGGAATATAGTGGATGTTGGTGTCGAGTCTTGGTTTTCTTTTGATTTTAATTTTCTGGTGACATGTCTTTTAGCTTTTCCAGGATGTCTCTGACCAGAGATTCTATCTCCATGATGTCTTTGACTAGAAAGGTGAGGATGGGGTATCGTCACCTATTTTCTTTGTTGTCTATGGATTGTCTCTTAGTAATGCTATGACTTGTCCAAGGATATGAGAACACTGAGAGTCTAGTGTGAACTGGGGCATTCCTTGTTTGCAACTGTCTTATCTCCATGCAAACAGGTACAATGACTTTCTGGGTCGAACATATGCCTCGATTGTCATAACCTACTTGCCATAATAAAGCTCAATGATGATAACGCACAAGAAGCTCTTTCACTTTCATATCTTTTATCTTTCATCCCCTTTTCTTGATTGACCTCCATCATCCTTCCCGAGTCCGTGTAGTCCACTATCACATGATTGAGTATAATGACACGCCAAAAATATTTGCATTTCATGTAGTTGCACCTACATTACCACATAAAAGCATTTCATACATACATATAGACATCACAATTACATCACATCCTGCACACAACACATGTTAGCACATTTTACATTCTCATCATGTAAATAGTTATTTACATTATCATATTCATCCGCATTTCATACGTTCACATTTGCATATGCATAACATATTAAAAACATAAAAGAACAAAAATATTGCATTTCCTCATGTGCATATTTGCATCTATATCATAAGCATCACATAGATACATGCATCACATAGCAACATCACATAGGTACACATGCATATAGCTGCCACAAGGATGAATCATCTCATATATATATAATCATAAGTGTCATGATACAATGATGTCAAAATGCATTTGGCTACACAGCCAACCCTCATGTGGCCCTATCCGGACAGAGGAGCCCACTGATCACTCTTGCTAGTACTACTGGTAGTGCTAATCCTGTCTGTGTCATGGTATCCCAAGCCACGTGTCCAACCCTCATCTCCAGTCCCAGATCTTAGAACACTCATCTCAGGGCATCCCTATCTCCGTCTCGATCGTAGAGAATTAACTCCCCATCGATTGATATCCTCAGTATCCTGTATACATCCTCTAAGGTGACTGTCATCTCACCCATCGGCAAATGGAACGTGCATGTCTCAGAGTGCCATCTCTCAGCAAGTGCAGTCAGCAATCCCATGTTCACCCAAAACTCAGGCACATAATAACCTCAATCGCGGCTCTGTCCTCAAATGTCAGCTCTAGTCGTAACCTCTGAGTCGATGGAAATCTCTCCCGCGACTCCAGCATAGGTAGGTACTCCTACAGTCAAGCAAATCAATCATGTCAGTCATAGTGGCATTCCCTGTTCATCACAAAATGTAGCTTTTTATCTTAAGTGCTTATGATATTCTATCCTAGTGACACTCACTGTTCATCACAAAGTGTTGCTTCTATCCTAGTGACACTCACTTTTCATCACAAAGTGTTGCTATGGATCCTAGTGGTACTCCCTGTTCATCACAAAGTACTACGTGTTTTTGCACTCACTGTTCATCACAAAGTTCTGCTCATATTTGCACTCACTGTTCATCACAAAGTGCTGCTCATATTTGCACTCACTGTCATCACAAAGTGCTGCTCATATTAGTACTCCTTGTTCATCACAAAGTACTATGTCTTGGTACTCCCTGTTCATCACAAAGTGCCTCAATCTATCCTAGTCTTCCCTAGAGGACCCGCTTGAGTGTATCCTCTCAGCAGCTTATCCAATCGATAGCGTATGTTCATCATAGAACTGTCGATTTGCCCTAGAAGACACAAACGCGCCTAGCCTACCCAGACGCGCCTTGACGTTTTTACCCTGCTTGACATTTTTTTTCTAGACATACCTAATGTGCATTTATTGCCCTACCTAGCATGCATTTATGACAATATTTAATGCACCAAAGTACAAGGAGGTTTTGTGGTACTTACCGGCTCTCCCGCATCTGCTGGCCTCTGAAATCAGCGAATGCGATCGAATTTGTGAACTAATGCCATCGCTGCTGACTGTTGTTTCTCTATTCTCTCTGCACTTTGATCTCTTGGATGTGTGGATGACAATGGGGATGTTTTCCCCTCATGGTCTATCTTATAGACTACCCTAGCCCTAGCCCTAGCCCTCGTTTCCCGAGTCAGTCTTCATTATCTCGTGACTCTGTCACTCTATCCTATCCAGTTAGTCCTTTCTAGCATTTCTTTCTTATCGAGAGATTGTCTGTGATCTTTTCACACATTTTCATCCAATCTCTCGAGGGGGCATATCATTCCCATTCTAGGGCAACTTTGTATCAGTTCATATTATCTTCTTTGAAACAACGCGACAAGCTGCATTGTCTCAAAGAGGGGCAAAATGTAGACACCTAAAATTGTCATGTCTAATTAAATAAATATTTTTATTTATTTAATTATCTTAAGCCTAATTCTTCAATTAATTAAATAAATCTTTATTTATTTAATTAATTCTTTTATCCTCTTCTAGCCTTATTTCTCATTTAAATAAATACATTTATTTATTTAAATTATCCTTTTCCTAAATTAAATAAATATTTTATTTATTTAATTGATCCCACTTCCTCTATTAATTAAACAAATCTTTATTTATTTAAATTAATTCATTAACATTTTCTACCCATGACACATGTCATTCATCTCTTAATTCATACACTACCTACCCTTTCATTATTTTCTTATTTTCTTTACCTACCCTCTAATCATAGCCAACCATTTATCTTTTACACCTCTCAATCTTATCCCTCCATTTCTTATAGTGTCTTCTATATAAGGAGATGCTTCCTTCATTATCAACCCTAATAAATCAATCATGCTAATCAATCTACGCATCCTGATCGATTGACTACACTCTTTCATATGCGATCAAGCCTACTTGCAACCACACTTCCGCTCTTTGTTGAGCTCTTGTGCAAATAAAATCTAAGAGCAAATATATCAAGCAAGATCAATGGAGATAGGAAGAATGGAGATTCAAACCCTATTGGACATGTGATGGTATAATCTTTGTGATTTCATTTGATTTGCATTGTCTTAGGTAATCTTCATATATTATGGTGGATCTTCGTTGTTGTTAGGCTAGGGTTTTGTGGTCGAATTCATTTAGTCTTTCAACATTGTTGTATCCATTTTTACCATATACACTATCAGCAGTACCTTTGTTAAATCCTAGCTTCAATAGATACTTATCCAATCTGGAATGCCATGCTCTTGGAGCTTTCTTTAGTCCATACAAAGATTTCTTCAATCGGCAAACCATATCACCTTGGTTAGACAATTGAAATCCATTTGATTGCTCAATGTACACCTCTTCTTCCAAGTCACCATTTAGGAATGCTAACTTGACATCCATATGATAGACTTTGAAATCCTTGTAAGCAGGAAAAGCAAGAAACAGTCTTACAACTTCAATTCTTGCCACAGGGGCAAAAGTTTCTTCAAAATCAATTCCTTCCATTTTTTAATATCCTTTACAAACAAGTTTTGTTTTGTTTATAACAAATTCACCTTGCTCATTCATTTTGTTCTGGAAGACCCATTTAGTTCCAATTACATTTTTGTCCTTAGGTCTGGGAACAAGATCCCATCTATTAATATTTTCAATCTGCATCAATTCTTCTTCCATTTCTTTTACCCAGTGTTCATCTTTACATGCTTCATTTACATCCTTAGGTTCAATCTTTGAAATCAAACAATACTCGACTTGATCTTTAGCAATCCATCTTCTTGTTTGAACACCTTTATTTCTATCTCCTATGATCTGATTTTCAAAATGATTCAACCTTACATACCTAGGCTCAGTCTTAGGATTTCTTGAATTTCAGACTCCTGTGTTCTTTCTTCAACACTTGCACTAGTTCCTTCTCCTTGAGTCACTAGATTCTCCGAAATGATCTGGACTTGATTCTGGGTTTGAGGTTGCTTCCTATTGTTTGTACTATCACTCTGATCATCTGAATCATATCCGCAAGATCTAGATTATCTCTCATTGCTTTCATCAGCCCTGACATTTTCACTCTCAACTATCTTCCTCAGTCTCTTATTATAACACCGGTAGGCCTTGATTTGGGTAGAATAACCAAGAAATATTCCTTCATCACATATAACATCAAACTTTCCTAGATCTTCATCCTTAATATAAAATTTACTTCCAAAAATTCTGAAATATTTAACAATAGGAGCATTACCAAACCATAATTCATAAGGAGTCTTACTGGTATCACCTCTGATATGCACCCAGTTAAGAGTGTAACCAATAATACTCACAACTTCTCTCCAATAGACATGCGGAAAATTTCCCTCCAACACCATTATCCTGGCAGTTTCTTAAATGGTTTTGTTCTTCCTTTCCACAACTCCATTTTGCTGAGGGGTTCTCAGAGCAGACAATTATCTTCTTATCTCATGTTATTCACAAAATGCATTGAACTCACCGGAAGTGAATTCACCAACTCTGTTAGATCTTAGATACTTCAGCTTCAAACCTATCTCTGTCTCAACCATAGCCCTGAAAATCTTGAACTTGTCTAGAGCCTCAGTCTTCTCCCTCAAGAAAGTAACCCACATCATCCTAGAATAATCATCAATCAGCAACATGAAATATGTGTCTCCCTACAAACTTTTGAATCTAGAAGAACCACACAAATCGATATGCACAAGATCCAATAATCCACTTGAACAATGCTTCTTACTCCTAAAAGTAACTCTAGTTTGTTTCCCTAACTGGCATTCCTTGCACATAGTGTTAGCAGGTTTCATCAACTTAAGAAGATCTCTCAAAGCCTGAGTAGAACTTATCTTAACAATGTTATCAGAATTCACGTGACACATTCTTCTATGACACAACCAAATTTCATCAACTTGAGAAATCAAACATCTTTTACCACCACTATTTAAATGAAATATATTACCTTTAGTCTTTGTACCTAATGCAATCTCAATTCCAGAACTACCCAAGATTCTACACTTGCCATTCTTGAATTGAAGATCATATCCCTTGTCAACCATCTATCCAACACAAGAGATTATGCTTTAGACCTTCTAAACACAAGACATCATTAGTATTGTGCTTACCATCAAGAGAAATGGATCCTCTGTCGCAGATTATACCAAATTTATCATCACCAAACTTCACAATGCCACCTTTATACTTTTCCAAACTCACAAACTTACTCTTATCACTTGTCATATGGTGAGAGAATCCACTATCAATCACCCATTCATCTTTCTCTTTGACTTGTGAATCCAAATCTCTTTTCACATTTATGCAGCTAGCAAAGTCAGTAGGCATTGGGTCATCTTCCTTGATAGCAATAAACACTCATTCATTATAACTTGTACCTCCTTTATCAGATTCATCATATGTCACACCTTCATCAACAACATAATAACATCTCTTCTGAAATCTAGGTATGTTAGGTTTTGACTTAGAAACTCTTTTCGGACACCTTGAGGCAAAATGACATATCTTATTGCAAGAAAAACATTTAAGAGGCAATTCTCCTTCATACTTACCGGCTCCTTTGGGCAATATTTTGGCAATAAGGGCTTCAAGATCCTCAAGCTCTCACTCTTCATCTTCAATTTCCTTCTTCTCCTTCTCATATATGGACATCCCCCTTGAAGAACTTTCTCCTGAATCATATTGTTGCTTATCCTTTCCAAAAACAGTAGCCTTGAATGCATATTGTACCTTAGGAAGAGAATCACCAAACTCACTCATCTCAAAGGCTGAAAGCTTACCAATCAACATGTCCCTGGTTACCTTTGTCATAGTTCTGATCTCCTCAATAGTAACAAATTTATGATTGTAGGATGTAGGTAAAGATCTGAGTACTTTAGCAACAATCTCTGATTCTTCCAACTTCCCACCAACACATCTAATATTGTACACAAGTTCATTCACCTTTTGCATGTAAGTAGTGATGTTCTCATCTTTGCTCATTCTCAACATCTCATATTTTCCCTTTAGGCTCTGTAACTTGGCAATCTTCACATAACTGTCACCTCATATTTTCCCTTTAGGCTCATACAAGCTTTCCAACTTCTTCCAGATCTCATGAGCAATCTGCAATTCCATAACATTTGTCATCTCGGAGTCAATCAGAGCACTCAACAATGCTTTCTTAGCCCTAGTATTGTATTCAAAACTTTTGATCTCATCCTGAGTTGTAGGACCATTTGCAGGAATGGTATACTTTCTTTTAGTAATATCCCAGTAAGGTTCACCAATGCATCTCAGATGACACTCCATGCTATTCTTCCAAAGAGAGTAGTTGGTACCGTCAAATCTCAGATTGTCCTTCTTGTAAGTTATCATCTCGGATCACCTCAAGCGATTAAGCTTCTTCGTAGGAACCTTATTTGATACTAATTGATGGAAATAGGGTAGACAACTGAGAGGGGGGAGTGAATCAGTTGTCATAAAAACTCACACTACTTAAACTTATTCTCAAATTTGATAATTAAACATGAAATCATAAATTAGAAACACATCATAAACACACATAACACCAAGATTTGTGTACATGGAAAAATTGTTGCAAGGTGTGCGCCCTTGGTCTATGCCCTTGGTCCCCTTGTGTTGTGCAATGCAGTGCTCAGGTTTGTGACATGGCTTAACCGCTTCCTATGGATTCTATAAGTCTAGTGGTTATATCAGGCATTAACACTTCGATCTTTTGGTGCAATGACAACCACACTTGTAATAAGTGGTATCAAAGCTTGGTCACGCATTCATACTCCTCGCTTGCACTAGGGGGGGTTGTTGCAAGGTGTGCGCCATTAGTCTCCTTGTGTTGTGCAGTGCAGTGCCAGGGTGTGTGACATAGCTTAACCGCCTCCTGTGGATTCTATAATTCTAGTGGTTGTATCAGGCATTAAGAGGTCAATCTTTTGGTGCAACATCAACCACACTTGTAACAAAACCCTGTTAGGGGAAAAACCACGGTGGGGATGAACCCACAATATAGGTATACTTTGTTAAAAGTATTACAATGGGGAATACACATGCATTCAGGCTCACTACCTGTAGCTCACTACTCAAAATAAAAAGGCTCATTGCCTAGGGAAGGCTCATTGCCTATACAAACAATCACAAATCACTTCCAAAAATTATGAACTAAGAAATAGTATCTCCTTAATGTCTGGTTCAGTTCCATTGAAGCACAAAATAACTTTCTCCTTCATAATTCTTCTCTACCTTCAAAAGATGTATACATTCAATGCATATACACACTCACACTCATCCACACACCACACTCTAATACAAAATTATTACAATTATTTATACATGACATCAACCTTGGAGAAATCATCAAGGTTGGGTCAACACTCACCACCTAATTACAAATATACAACCACACTCAATACAATATTACATGCAGACCAAGAAATGTCGGTCAAGACATAGAACAAACCCAAATCTTCTACCTCGAACACATTACACCTTCAAGAATTATGCCTCAAACATCTGCAACATGTTACAAGCATTCGGTTGGCCTAGAACATGAAGAACACCAATGTACTGAAAAAAACATCAATTGAGAGCTCAAAAATCAATGCGGACCACCAACACAAAAGGTACACGATCCAAAGACATCCACAAGCATCATAAATTACCATAGCAACATCCACACCAACACAAATTACTAGAATCACTAGCATCATCATACCGAACCTTAGGAACACTAACTGCAATGACTATCAACCTTGAAAAATCACTTGCGGACCTCCAAACCATGAAACACTTGAATTGAGGACACACACCAATGTCCCAAACATACCTCCAAATCTGCAGAACAAGATATTACAATGCAGAGAAATGCAGATCAAAATATTGTCACTTTGTCACCACTGAACAACTAAAAAATCAGCCACAACACAGATATCGATAACTCAATCAAATCTCCATGCGGATCTATGAAACTTGAATTGAATCAACTAGAGACAACTCTCTACAAACCCTTTAATTTGCAAACTTTGATCTTCATTATACTTACTAAGCTAAACAAACTAACTTACTGAACTTCACTGCATCACTGTCTTAGACAAAGAAATATGTTGACATCAATGACAACACATCTCTCAAATATCTCTCAAGCACACATTTGCAACATTCTTCCAACAACAAGGTTAGAACTATTGATAAGTTTTTGAAGGATTATTTTCCATCTAAAACAACATTTTTTAGGTTTTATCTTGTTAGACCAATAGACAACAAACATTTTATACCACTCTTTGGTGTCAAGGTTCAGTTGCCACATTTTATTAGCATGATCAAGGACACAATGCTTATAGTATAGGATTGTGTATAGACAATGGGCCTTAGATTTCAAGAAGGGGAACTAATAGACCACACAAAAATCTTATAACACCCAAGATTATTTATTAGTTTTCTTGGTTGCTTCAGTTTTTACATTGCATTCATGATGACAGAGTAAGTTCTTTTGTTGGTGACTGTCACATTAAATTCAATTTATAATGTTTTCCAAGATTTAAGCACATTGCTCACGAATAAAACATTCAACTCAAAGACACCTTTTAGGTTCCAATTCTTTGCAAACAACCCTATAACAAGGTCAGTGGTTTATCTTTGTGTTTAATGTTCCACCATATTGATCTAAACCCATATAGTTCATTATGTTCCATATTTATGGCCCCAATATTTTGCACCTTACATTTGCACAACTCCCAAGCCTTCCAAATACTATAAAATATAGACAACTCAAAAGGGATATCATTAAAGCTTCTAAAGAGTATATCATGCATGTGAATATTTTTTCATTGCTTAGCCTTTTTTGACATTTCTTCTTGTATATGTTTCCTCACTAAAATCTTCCAAGGCTTGTTGCCTTCTAATAATTTTACAATATATTTAGAGACAAGTGCAATACCCTAGAGTCTAAGATCTTTCATACCTAGTCCTCCAAATTCTTTTCTCAAGCAACACCAATCCCATCAGACTATGTGCTTTTTCTTTTTATCTCTTCCATTGGAGTAGAGGAACTATTTGATAAATTTCTGCACTTTGTTAATTTGATAACAAACAAAAAATCACATAAAAACATAATATATGGTGCATGAAGATAGGATCTTTTGGCAAACCTACAGCCTACCAGCAAGAGATGGATAATTTATGTCCCAATTATTCAATTTCCTCTCAATATTTGAATACATCTAGTTGCACACGTTGGGGAGATAGGGACAAACAAAAAAAGGAATGTCGAAGTATTTCACAATCTTCCCAAGGCCACCCCATTGCCAACCAAATGATTCCAACCAGTCAGGTTGTATGTCGGACCAACTTAATAGCACTAATTTGGTCTCATAAACTTTAGAACTAGAAGCATGTCAGAATAAATCAACCCTTTTGAGAAGATTCACCATATTATCTTTATTGGGGCCATAAAATAGTGCAGTATCATTGGCAAAATGCATATTAAGAAAGAGAGAATCATCTAGAAGATTAATATCATGAACTTTGGGGCCAATAAAATCAATTCTCAAAGCATGATAGAGAGCTTCAAAGGCAATGACAAACAAGGTAGGAGCCAAGGGGAAGCCCTACCTAGTGGATTTGCCCAGTAGGAAAGAATTAGTCAAATCCCCATTGATGTCAACTTGAGCATTTGCATCCCCGATCAATATTTTAACCATCTTACAAAAACACTATAAATCCAATTGCTTCTAATACTATCAATATAAATGACCATTCAACTCTAGCATAAGGCTTTTCAAAATCAAGTAGCAAAATGCCAACATCCTGTGAACTTTTATTGGCTTGGTTAAGGCCTTCCAATTGGTCAACAAATTTCTAATTTATTTTTCTATCTTCCTTTTATAAATCTTGTCCAAATTTTGTTAACTATGACTAGTAGAATATTGGTTAACCTCTAGGCAAGCATTTTAGCAAAGATTTTGTAGGAGACATTAAGCAATGTAATTGGTCTCTAGTTTTTTATATCTCTTATCACCATCTTTTGGTAGTAGCTTTATATTCCCTCATTGATCTTGCTACCTAAGGTACCTTATTTAATAGATTGTTTGTAAACTTCATACACGTCCTCTACCACCCATTGCATGTTGTCTTTATAACACTCAACTGGCAACCCATCTGCTCCACGAGATTTACCATTCTAAAATGATAGGATGGCATTAGTAATATTCTCTTTAGATATATCTTTACCCACTTATCCATCTCAAGACTAAATTTATTAGGAATGATCTTCTTACACACGTGTTGGTCTTGGAGGTAATTTGTGTTATTGTTCTATGTAGAGAACAAATATTTGTAAAAGTTTAGAAAGACCATTTGATTTCATTATTGTCATCGCACCACTAGTCCTCAAAGAGAATAGGCCCTGTTGCTTCCATAGAGTTCTTAGCCCTTAAAATGTTAAATAAATATTTGGTCCCTTTATTACCCTCTTTAATCTAATTTACTTTATCCCTTTAAATAAATATAGAGTGCTTAGCCCTCAAATTGTGTTGGATCATCTTGAGGTTATTAATCAACTCATTATTATTAGGGTCAAGTTGTAGTTTAAGTTCATATCTCATGAATTCTTCTTGTAGAAGGCATTATGTCTTCCTATTATTAATAGAAACTCTTTTACTAATGGTACTCAATAATCTTTGAAAATTATCAATAAGTATGTTCCAGTAATCTTTGGCTTTACCCCTGTGGGATAGGGTTTTGGTGATGTTTTTGAGGGTGTCAATGTCATCTAGGCAATCTTGTTGCTTAAGAAGTTTGATATTGAGCTTGTATAATCCTCCTCTTATGCTTCTCATAACAAGTCTAGTGGATTTAAACATTGTCTTTTCCAATTATAGGGTAGTGATATAATAGAGATTTTGGCTCCACTTGTACACTATTGGAATTTTTATAATCATCAAAGAAAAATATCTTTTCAAAAATAAAACCTATCTAGCCTACAATAGACCCTTTTATCTGCTTCTTGATTGTTACACTATGTAAACCAAATACATTTTCTATTATTTTTATTACCTTCTAAAGGATAAAATAATCTCAATAACTTTTTCATTCTATTTCAAAATAACTGTTCATGTTTCCTTTCCAATTCCAGGAGTTGCTTCCAAGTTCATCCTCTCTATTTTTATTCATATTAAAAATCCACCTATAATCCATGGAATATTAGGGAGATAAGAGGTCATGCACTAACATAGCTTTATTATCTCTTTGTACTCATTAGATGAATACACAAAGCAAATCCCAAACTTAACACCGTTCTTTTCAAGTTCAATCCACAATGTGTTGTAAGGGGAGGACCTTGAGTTCTTGATAAACTTACTCCAATTATTTTTGACAAAAATAAAAACACCTCCTTTGCCTCTTTCATGGTTAGTATGAAATTCCACACAATCTTTCCAAACAAATTTCAAATTGTTGTTTAGTTGAAATCCAATAGCTTTTACTTCTTGCATTAGAGGGAAATGATGATTTTTTATCTAATTACGAAGAGATCTTAGAATATAATTTCTATTTAGAGACTCAAGTCTACTAATGTTTCAGCTGATGTAATTTATCATGATTAACCTAAGAGGATGGATTTTATTTTCCATTTTTATACAATTTGTCAAAGCAATTAGGGAGGCCATTTCCCTTTTTTTCCAAGTTTTTGACAACTATTGGTTCTACTAATAGTTTTCCTTTTTCTTTTACCTTTTATTTTTCACCCCCATTTACTTCTTTGTTATCATCATTTTTTGAATCCTAAAAGAGGGTAAAATAATTGATAGCAACCACTTTATTATTCAGATCACAATCAAATGGAATCTCCTCCGAGTCAACTGAATTTGTTGTGTCTATTAGGTTTGAGAGAAAGTTATTGACACATTGTCCTTCTTTACTTAGACAATTTATGTTGTCATGAGAAATTTCTTAAGCATTCTTCTTATGAGGGTGACAATTAGGAAAATCTTTTATATTATCACTAAATGTTATCCCTTCACAATCAACTATATTTGTAGTGTTTGGCAGGTCTGGGAGCAAGTTTTTAATTCTTTGTTTTTCTTTTAATTTTCTCTTTCAATTTGTCAAATACTAATTATTGAGAATTATTCTTATGGGTATTAACTATTGGGGCTAATAACTCCTTATTATCCATTGGTTTCTTCCTCCTTTCAACTACAATAGATGTATCCTTCATTATTTCTTTCTCAACTTTGTTAGAGCCCTCAAAGTCCTCAAAACAAGATCCCTCAACCATATTTTCAAACTCTAAACTTGAGACGTCAATGGGGGAAGAACTTAGATTATTATTTGGCCTTCCCATCAATGGGGGTTGGTATAACTGATGAAGATAATGATGGAGAGATTATTGACATATGGAGATGTTGATGAGATGAAGATGACCGGTAAAGTTGATGGAGATTGTTGGCTAGATGATGATGATATAGTTGTAAGTTGTTTGATGACTTTATTTGTGTTGTCATTGATGGCAACCATGTTTTATTAGTCATCTAAGTCATCTAGACCTATTGATATAGCCTAACCGGTAGTGGAACCGGTTGACAACAAGATAAACATGAACAAAGCGATGATCAAGTGACTGGTACGGATGATTGGTGAAGAGTTAGACATTGTGGTTTTACAGGTGTGTTGAAGAAAGGAACATGCACCTATGTTCCAAACCACATCAACAGATTTAGTGTATTGAGTGAGTTATGATTTATTGTTGTGAACTCTGGGAAGAAGAATGTATATCGGTAACATATCTTTAATCGGTAATGACTTATGGTTTGGCGGTGGATCTTATCATGATCATAACTTAGTGATGACATGTCAAAATCTGTGTGTAATGATAAGATGGTGTTTGAGCGCGTACAAGGATCAAATTTCTTGGGAAACAACAAAGTTCTTAGTAGAATGTGACAAGGATTTGATTGCTTATCAAATCAATATGCGGTGATGTGCAGTGATCATTCAATGGTGGAAATTGTCTATAAATTTGTTGTAATGATCTGTAATATATGTAGACACCTAAAATTGTCATGTCTAATTAAATAAATATTTTATTTATTTAATTATCTAAGCCTAATTCTTCTATTAATTAAATAAATCTTTATTTATTTAATTAATTCATTTATCCTCTTCTAGCCTTATTTCTCATTTAAATAAATACATTTATTTATTTAAATTATCCCTTTCCTAAATTAGATAAATATTTTTATTTATTTAATTGTCCTACTTCTTCTATTAATTAAATAAATCTTTATTTATTTAATTAATTCATTATCTTTTTCTACACATGACACATGTCATTCATCTCTTAATTCCTACACTACATACCTCTTTCATTATTTTGGTATTTCTTATACCTACCCTCTAATCCTAGCCGACCTCTCTTTTTACACCTCTCAATCTTAACCCTCCATTTCTTATTGTGTCTTCTATTTAAGGAGATGCTTTCTTCATTGTCAAACCCTAATGACTAATCACTCACCCTAATCACTCAGCCTAATGACTGATTTTGGAGTACTTGGCTACACTACGATCCTACTTGCAACCACATTCCGTTCTTTGTTGAGCTCTTGTGCATATAAAAATCTGAGAGCAAATATATCAAGCAAGATCAATGGAGATAGGAAGAATGGAGATCAAAACCCTATTGGACATGTGATGGTATAATCTTTGTGATTTTGAGTTATTTTGCATTGTCTTAGGTAATCTTCATATGTTATGGTGGATCTTTGTTGATTGTTAGGCTAGGGTTTTGTGGTTGAATTCATTTAGCCTTTCAATATTGTTATTATTGCTATCCATTTTCACCATATACATTTTGGCACGCCCGGTGGGACTCTTGTCCCTTTTGCATTTAACATTTTTGTTGCAGATTTCGCATTTTTGAAGTTGCAGATCGGACAATTTCGACGATATTTTAGGTTTTTCCGCGTCTGCAAGTGTTCGGATCGCGTTTTTGTGTTTCAGAAGCGTCTGTGATAGCGGGAATCGCGTCTGTGTTTCTGTCAGTTTTTATTTTGCAGGTTTCCGAAAGGTGCGTCTGTGATTCCGAACATCAAATCGCGTCTGCGTCATTTAACAACGTCTGTGATCTCTGAGTGCGTCTGTGCATAACAGAACCGCGTCTGTGTCATACAGATGTGTCTGTGTCTGGTATAGAAGCGTCTGTGCTTTCTGTTTTGTAATTTCAATTTTTTTCTGAGATTCGGGTCTTCGGATTTTGTACTTAGGGTTTCAGATCTGGTTTATTTTCGGCTAACCCTTGCAGATCTAGCTAACCTGGTTTGTGCAGCTTGCTTTGGAGGCAAAAACGTTTTTGTTGAAGGCCCCTTTTCACAAAGTCTTTTGGGTTTTCTAAAAATTTACCTAACTTGTGTGCTTGCAGGAAGGGGTGATCATTTGAAACAACCCAAACTACTAACAATTTTGTTGCAGGACCTTGGCTAGGGTTTGGTAGTTTTGTTGTGTGCCTTGTTTTCATAGCTTAGGAAACACTTCCATTGGTGCACTAAAATTGAATCATTGTCTTTTGTGTCTTGAGCAATAGGCTCTTTTTGTTTAATCTTTAGAGGGCCTGTCTTCCCGTGTGGTCATTAGGACTACTAGTGAGAAGAGAACGACCCAAGTGGTAGCGAGGAAAACCCACCTCATCCAAACCACTATAATCAAATGTATTCATGGTGAAAACTATGAATAACGTGTGCTGATTAGTTCATACCGACACTATGTCTCCCCATAAACCCGTTTGATCAAATTTATTTGATCATTTGTAGGGCGTAACCCCTACCGGCTGGGAGCCTTCTGTATTTACAGAGCTGAAAGTGCCGCATGTATGGCCACACGAGCGGATGCCCTTACTAGCACCTTTTTGTTTTAGAAGCCCAAATCCTTCTAGTTGTTGGGGCAGGAGGTCGGACCTCTGGTAGCGGCCCACACACATACGGTTCTTAGTAGAGATACAAAGTTCGCCATGGGGAGTTTTCATGGGGACTGATGCTTGGCTGACCTGAGAAGTGAGTGCCGAGGGTGGAGCCAGTGAGGTCAAGCATCTAAGTATCCGCTCTGAATAGCGTAGCCTCGGGGGTAAAACCCCATGTGGGATCAACAACTATTGTCTTGGCCAGCCCTAAGATTTGTGCTTGTCTTATGCTAAACACTCAAACATTCAAGACAAAACAGCAAAACATTGTGTCTTTTGTGTCTTCAAGTGTATGCAAAAACTTTTTACATCAAACAACACACTTTTGGAGTCTAAATAGTTTGCAAACATTGAGTCATCAACATTGTGTCCTCTTGTCACGAAAAACAGTCAAAAAATCAGATTTGGTCACAACAAAACAACTTCACAGATAGGAAAAATTGTACTAAGGTTACAGAAACGCGTCTGTGTCTGTTCAAACCGCGTCTGCGTCAGATAAGCGCGTCTATGAAGTACAGAATAGCGTCTGTGTTTTTATCAGCGTCTGTGTCAAACAGAGAGGCGTCTGTGTATTGGAACCGCGTCTGTGTAGTATACAGAGGCGTCTGTGTCAGGATTTGAAAACTTTAACAGTCAAGCAAACAAAGAAAATTAGTTTTGGCATACTTGAGCTTCTTAGGTTGTCTCTTCAGGTTTCATCTAGCAGTCAGCCTGTCCTAAGGTCTCATACAGTCCATCATTGCTTTACACCTCATTTTACATTCATACTTGTCTAAACTTGAGTCAAAAGGTCACTTGCTTGTCCTCACTATACTCTTTCAACACACTACATACAACTACACTTTGCTAAGTGGTCCCTCATCAAGGTTTCTTACCTTTGGGTCTCATTTGGTCTTACTTAGAGTCAAGGTCAGCTTACCTCATCAAGAGAAACTATCCTCTCTTTGGAAGTCACACCTACTCTACTACATACATACTTGGTCTTACACTTTGGACATTGCAAGTACACCTCAAGATTCACTTACACTCCATACAACTCTTGGTCTTCCATACTTTTTCCATTTTTCATCTAGTCTCTCACATCTTGGTCAAATACCTAGTTCATGGTTGAAACCCGCCTTCAAAAATCTAGGAGAATAGCTAAGGAAGCTCAAGAATCCGTAAACATGAGTTCTTATGAGTATGACAATGATCTATTCTACAATCCTGAGCACACTACATTACCAGACATGAATGTTTATAGACACAATCCAAATGTGGAAAGCGCAAACACTATAAACAACAATGCTACACACAATGACACAGTTGACAATTCTTCAATACTATCAGCAGACATACAAGAATCCATAATGGATCCTCAATTCAATAGATTGGTTGAAGAAATAATGAGGAGAGATCGACAATACTTTTTAAACATGATGGCACAAAGTGGAGCTAAAATACCGCATGATTTTGACTTATCTCAACTTATGGAAAGTCGACCCTCACAACAAATTCAACCCAACATGGATCAAAGGAGACCAAATAGTGGAGGAAATAGAGGACCGAATAATATGATGCCGGAGTCACCATCAGCTTTGCTTCAAAAGCCAGCAATCCCACATACACAAGCTCAAACATATGATACTTACACTCAAGGACCATCATGGAGGCCTTATGCTCAATCACATGCTCAAGGTATGAATCAATCAAAACAAGTGGATACTCAAGGACATCCTCAAAATTTTGACACAAGGAGAACTCATGTCAAAATTGGGGGCAACACAATGGAAAATGAAAGGCCTATTGAATATGGTTTATACACACAAAACAGATATGGGGTTCCCCAACAAGAAGTTATGCCAAGTGCTCCATACATGTCGCAACAATATAGACCTCCATATGGACATGTCTACGATCAGTATCATCCATACATGCAACAAGCTCCTCCTCAAATGGGTGTTTCAAACATGGGGTATGCTATAAGAAATCAATCTCCTCCCAAGAATAATTTGGAGCAACAAATTAGAGATCTACAAAAGAAAATGGAGGACATGAGTACACCAAAACCTACATACACTATGAGAGATATATGTCCTTATCCCTTTGATAAGAGCATTCCAATGCCTCCATTTCCTCCACACTTTGTAACGCCAAAATTTGACAAATATAGAGGGAGAGGAGACCCCAAAGCACACATAAGACAATTCTTCACAGCTTGCATTGAGGTAGCGGCAGAAGAAACATACTTGATGAGATTATTCCCACAGAGCTTAGGCGATCAAGCTATGGAATGGTTTTCTCAATTACCTCCTGGTATTAAGTCATGGGGTGACTTAGCAGAGGCATTCATTCAACATTTCTCTTACAATATAGAAACAGATGTCTCAGTTACTACCTTGTGCAATACGAAACAAAAGGAAGGAGAATCTTTTGCAACATTTTTACAAAGATGGAGAAATTTAGCTAGCAGATGCTCTTGTGAAATCCCGCAAAAACAAATGGTGGAGATGTTCACACAAAATGTTAATAAGGCTATTGGCTATGATATCAGAAAAGCTTGTTTGTCTACATTCAAGGATGTCATTGAAAAGGGCCTAGCAACAGAAAAGGTCTTAATTGAACAAGGAGTTATCAAACTATTCAAAGAAAACAAAGAGGACTTTAAGGGAAAGGACAAACCAAAATTTTGGAACAAGAACAAGAACACAGTTAATGATGGTGTTGTTGATGCCAACACAGTGAGACCCAAGTTCGTCTTTTCTGGATCAAGTTCTACCAACAATCAGGTGAACACTCAAACAACTTCTAGACCACGAAGGAAGTACACTCCATTGGGAGAACCACTTTAATCAGTATTCAAAAAGCTTGTGGCAAACAAAGTGATCACAGTTCCAGATTTTCCTCCATATGAACCAAAGGTCAAACCAAATTGGTGGAATGATGATGAGTATTGCGAATTTCATAAGAGCAAGGGTCATAAGACAGGAAATTGTCATCGACTGAAGAACATCATACAAGATCTCATTGATAGAGGTGACATTGAGATTGAGGGACATTCCTCCAATCAAGAACATGAGATGTTTAAGAAACCATTCCCAAAACATGACAAGGGAAAAGCCAAAGTCACAGATGATCAAGCCAATTACACTAGAGCACCTTACAATTATGATTCTACTATCAATCACATCTCAATGGACAATCATATCTCTACCATAACTATCAAAAACAAAAATCCTGAGAATCCTTCTCAGAGACCCAAGATTGTCCTAAAAGGTGTGGGATCTTCGTCCGAATCTACCTCTGAATGTCATGTTACAACCCGTCGAGGTAAGATTACATTGCCAGGTGCCTCCACTAAGAATACTAATCTTTCATTAACCAAGCCTGAGTATGACCTTGTAGAACAACTAGGGAAGACACCTGCACTCATCTCTATTCTTGAGCTCTTACGTATATCTCCTGCACATAAAGCTATCCTTGACAAAATCTTGAGAGATACTGCCGTCCCTACTGATCTGAACGTGGACCAGTTTCAAGCCATGGTGGGATACCTATCCGTTCCACACTCCCTCACATTCACAGAAGCCGATGACACCTCCATAAGTCAGCCACATAATGCACCTCTACATGTTGAAGCCTTCATACATAAACATGGAATAAAGCGAGTCCTGATAGATGGAGGAGCAGGTCTTAATATTTGTACATTGAGCACCATCAGACAATTGGGATATTCTGACAAAGCTGTGAATTCTACAAACCAAATCACCATCAAGGCTTATGATGATGAAGAGCGCTCGTCCAAGGGCACGGTCACCTTACCATTAAGAATAGGGCCAGTCACAAAGGATGTGGTTTGTCAAGTCCTAGATCTTGATCTCACATACAACATATTGCTAGGACGTCCTTGGATTCATGAAATGAGGGCAGTCCCATCAACATACCATCAATGCATAAAGTTCCCTCATAATGGAGTCGAGGTAACGGTCAATGGTGATCCAAATCCATTCATATATTGTAATAACTTGAGATCACATACTGAGACTATCATCCCCAGCAATCGTGAGGCTACTCCTTCTTCAGCATATATTGATCCTGAGTCATTAAAGCCCTCGACATCCAAACAAGGTGAACTCAGAGCCAAGTTTCAAGACAAAGGCATGGGAGAATACACTTTGAATCAAACAATGTTTTTACGACAAGTCATGACCTCTCCCAAGGAATATGGGAGGCCACATCCTAACAAGAAAATCTCCATCATGATGCTCAAATGGGATCCTACCATCTTTCAAAAATGGGGTGAACTAGAAGAAGAAAATTTATATAAAATGCTCTATAAGGACGTTGAAGAGGACACACATGATCAGATTATTATACCCTGTGAGAACTATGGCAAAGGCTTCAAAATTTTGCAAAGATTCAGGTATGATGGAAAAAGCCCTCTCAGACTACGCAAAGAAGGTGTCATGGAGCCCTTACAACCTGAGCTAACTACAAGAAGGGAACGCTCCAAGGGGCTTGGTTTTCTGAATCCCAGACTACAAAATAAAAGAACAAAAGAGGCATGGCGAATCAAAGTTGCCGAAGTTCAACAAGAGGATTACTATTCCACAGACTCCAATGAGTGGGAATGGGGTTCAGACAAATCCTCCAGTGACTATGAGCTCACTGAAACATTCAGAGAGCCAGATGAACCCATAGAGGAGGAGGAATTTTACAAAAAGTTCAGAGTTGGTCAAGAACCAACCCATAAGGATCCCACACAAGCTTCGTTTCAAGGTCCTAGGTCAAAATCACATAGGATGAGGACACCTGTCCCGGAAGGCGCTACTAGTGATGACAATTTGGATTCGCTCACGATCGAAACTGATGAGGAGAGTGCCATCGATGACCTCGACGATTGCCTTGACATACCCGAATATAACCACATCTTCACTCTTAGCCCTGCAAACTCTGAAAACACTAATGACCTTCCCCTTGTTCACCCCCAACTCATTGACTGGGATCATGAAGGACCAGCACAATTTGATACATTTCAAAATGACGAAGCTATTATTGACTACCTTGGCATTCGAGATGATCTTCCCCCTGGAGACCACAAAGCAAGATACGCCATAGAGCTCAACAACATAGCATACTTTGGTGAAGGTGTCGGGCCTTCTAGTCGCAAAAATGTGAAAATAAAAACAAAACAAGGGTCTTATGGCGAAAACCACACTGTGGCGCTATCTGACTCCAAAAAAGTAAAAAGAAAGGACGTATCTGAGGGTGAAAACCTCTCTGAGGCGCCCGAAGATGGAAGGCTCGACATTCTCCCAGCATCATACGAGGAAAAATCATCCATGTTGGTAGAGGAGACTATAAAGACAAACATTGGTACAGCAAAGGTTCCACACAACATATTTTTGGCTCAATCATTGACAGAGGCCGAGAGAGAAAAATTCATAAGCTTCTTTAAGGGACGACAAATCAACTTCGCATGGTCTTACGCGGATATGCCTGGGCTAGACCCGGATTTGGTGATGCATCATTTAACAGTCAAATCGGGGGCAAAACCAGTAAAGCAGAAAGTAAGGAAAATGCATCCACAGGTGGCATTGCTAGTCAAGGCAGAGCTGGAGAAATTATTGGATGTCGGATTCATACGCCCAATTGATTATCCTGAATGGATTTCCAATTTAGTACCTGTCAGCAAACCGGATCGCAGCATCCGAATATGTACAGACTTCAGAGATATCAACAAGGCTTGTCCAAAGGATGATTTCCCATTACCAAACATTGACTTGATCGTTGATCTCACAGCAGGCCATGAAATGTTATCTTTAATGGACGGATTTTCTGGATATAATCAAATCAGGATTGCACCTGAAGATCAACATAAAACATCATTCACTTGTCCATGGGGAACCTTCTATTGGAATGTCATGCCCTTTGGGCTGAAAAATGCAGGCGCCACTTATCAAAGAGCGATGACCACTATTTTTCATGATCTCATGCATGTAACAGTGGAAGATTATGTCGACGACCTTTTGGTTAAATCAATAGACAGAAATACACACTTGAACATACTTTCAGTTGCTTTTGATCGGTTGGAAAAGTATAAGGTAAGATTAAACCCAAAGAAATGTGTCTTTGGAGTAACCTCCGGGAAGCTCCTAGGATTCATTGTGTCTAAAAGAGGAATAGAAGCTGATCCAGCAAAAGTCAAGGCTATCTTGGACATGCCGCCACCCAAGAATATCAGTCAACTTCGATCTTTACAAGGGAGACTCCAATCCATATGAAGATTCATAGCACAACTTGCAGATAAGTGTAATCCTTTCCAGCACCTGCTACACAAAAACATGAAGTTCAAATGGGATGAAAACTGTCAACAGGCTTTTCAGGCGCTCAAAGACTATCTTTTGAACCCGCCAGTTTTGATGCCACCAATTCCAGATCAACCTTTGTTACTCTACATATCAGCTACTCCAACGGCACTGGGGGCACTCCTAGCACAGCAAATACCTGACGGCAAGGAAAAAGCAGTCTACTATATCAGTCGCACATTGGTGGGATATGAGCTAAACTACACACCAATCGAGCGTGCATGTCTCGCTGTGGTCTTTGCTTCACAAAAATTACAACATTATATGCTCACTCACAAGACTAAGTTGATTGCCAGAATTGATCCACTAAAATATCTTCTCAACAAAGCTACACTTACTGGGTGGCTGGCCAAGTGGGTAATGATTTTGAGTGAATTCGACATTGAATACGTGGACAAAAAAGCTATAAAAGGACAAGCAATTGCAGATCAATTGGCGGATGCTCCCATGATAGATGATAATCCTCTACAGTCAGAATTTCCAGATGAGTCCATTCTAACAATATCACCTGCAAAGCCATGGCAATTATATTTTGACGGCTCATATACACAACACGGGGCAGGAGCGGGTATACTCTTTATAACTCCTCAAGGCGATTCTATACCAAAATCATACCGCTTGTCATTTCCTTGCACCAACAATATAGCGGAATACGAGGCATTAACAACTGGGTTAAGAATTGCAGTTCAATGGAAGATCCAAGAACTTCGTGTTTTTGGGGATTCTCAACTTTTCATCCGTCAAGCAACTGATGATTATCAAACAAAAGATGAAAAGTTAATGCCTTACAAACAACTGGTAGATGATCTGAAACAGCACTTTGCAAAGATAGAGTTTGAGCAGATACTAAGAGAACAGAATCGCGTTGCTGATGCCATGGCTACAATTGCTTCGCTCATTGATCTACTGCAAAATGAGACCTGCTATGAATTCCTGGTAGACAACCTGCTGATTCCATCATATGAGATCACTCCTACGGAAATGATATGTGTTGTTGGTCCTGAATCCCAATTATATGGTCCCATATTCACATACCTTCGCGACAATATCTTACCTCCCGATCTATCGAACAATCAACGCCGCACTTTCATTCGCCAATCCTCTCGATACATCATTTTAGCAGATATCCTATACCGACGAGGTCTAGATGGCACCCTTCTTAGATGTTTAGAGAGTGACGAAGCTCAGATTGCGTTACGAGAAGTGCATGAAGGGATATGTGGTCCGCATACTAGTGGTCCTACCTTGGCCAAGAAACTCATCAGGACTGGATACTATTGGCCTACTATGGAAAAAGATGCATATCAGTTTGTCAAGAAGTGTAAGCAGTGTCAAATTCATGGAGACCTCATACATGCACCAGCACAGGAACTACAACCACTTGCATCTCCTTGGCCCTTTTGTCAGTGGGGACTCGATCTCATAGGCAAGATTCACCCTCCTTCTTCTAATGGTCATAAATTCATTATCACAGCCACAGAGTATTTCACAAAGTGGATTGAAGCCGTGCCTCTCACACAAGTTACTGGGAAACAAATTGCTACCTTCATCTTGAACTACATCATTTGCCGATACGGGATTCCTACTTCCATTATTACTGATAACGGGCGTCCCTTCAAAAATCAGGATGTTCGTGAACTCTGTGAGCGCTTCCATATCTCCCATCGTTTCTCCACACCATATTACCCCCAAGGTAATGGCCAAGCTGAGGCGTCTAATAAAACAATTCTCAAAATCCTTAAGAAGACAGTCGACGACGCTGGCCGTAATTGGCATATCCAACTCAATCCGGCACTCTGGGCCTATCGCACAAGTGTCCGCACACCTACAGGAGCTACACCCTACTCACTTGTCTACGGCTCTGAAGCCATCTTGCCTATTGAGGTCGAGTTACCTTCTTTACGGGTCTCCTTGAGAAACATAATCAACGATGAAGACTACAGGGTCTCTCGCTTACAAGAACTAGAACTGCTGGAGGAACGAAGGCACACTGCTTTTAATCATCTCAAGGCTTACCAACAACGAATGAGTCGCAGTTACAATCACAAAGTTAAGCCTCGCACATTTGAGGTAGGTGACTTAGTCCTCAGAGAGAATCCCAAGAATCAGCAAGACAGAGATAAGAAGGGCAAGTTCGAACCAAACCGGCTTGGTCCTTACATCATTACAGCGGTATATGGATCTGGGGCATATCAGCTCTCAACTACAGAAGGTGAACCCTTGGAGGATCCTATCAACAGCATGCACCTTCGCAGGTTCTACACATAAGCTCTTCGGAACATCCCAATTCAAAAATACAAAAAAATTATAAATAAAAAAAAAATCGTTACTTGGTGAAAACCTGGCAAACAGGCGCCTTGTGACACAAAAAAATTGAAAAATTTAAAAAAGTAAAGAGAAATAATTTCGTCCAACGGTGAAAACCACTTCGGTGGCGCCCTGGGCAAGTACCATGGTGAAAACTGGGTCACCAGCGCCATGCGTAGAGACTTTGCTCCTCCCTCCTTCAGGATTCTCTTTCATCCTTTCACTTTGCACACACTCACAACCTATTCGTTCATAATAAACTTACCCAGTCCCATCATGGCTTGTTATTGATCTACCTAAGATTGGTTAGCCATTCATAATAAACATTTCTTTTCATCCCTTTCCATCCATAATAAATCAGACCCTATCTGTGGCTAAGGCAAATCCTACGTCTAGTAATGGGTGTGGAACTGAAAACATCACATGTTTCGAGGAGTACAGTTTCTTCCAGCTTCCTTCAAGTCTATCCGCGCACAATCCGCAATAAAGCAACATCTGCATCGCCAGTCCACAATAAAGTTCCATCTTCTCTGCAATAAAGTATCAGTTTCATGGATTCAGTCAGTTTCAAATGAGACACAGCAGCAACAATGAGCTTCAACAAAATCAAATCTTTCAACAGACTCAGACAACATATGGTTCAGTGCTATCTATCCTTTTTGTGAAAGTGAACATTGTGACCACAATCAAAATTCGACTTATACAAGTGACAAGAGACACTAAACTTGAGGACTACAGTGGATGTTGGTGTCGAGTCTTGGTTTTCTTTTGATTTTATCTTTTGGTGACATGTCTTTTAGCTTTTCCCGGATGTCTTTGACTAGAGATTCTATCTCCAGGATGTCTTTGACTAGAAAGGCGAGGATGGGGTATCGTCACCTATTTGCATTTGCTGTCTGTGGATTGTCTCTTAGTAATGCTATGACTTGTCCAAGGATATGAGGACATTGTGAGTCTAGTATGAACTGGGGCATTCCTTGTTTGTGACTGTCTTATCTCCATGCAAACAGGTACAATGACTTTCTAGGTCAAACATATGCCTTGATTGTCATAACCTACTTGCCATAATAAGCTCAATGATGATAACGCACAAGAAGCTCTTTCACTTTCATATCTTCTATCTTCCATCCCCCTTTCTTGATTGACTTCCATCATCCTTCTCGAGTCCGCGTAGCCTGCTATCACATGACTGAGTATAATGACACACCAAAAACATTTGCATTTCATATAGTTACACCTACATCACCACATATAAGCATTTCATACATCCATATAGATATCACAATTCCATCATGCATCACATATACAACATAAAAGAACAAAAATATATTGCATTGCATCATATAAGCATCCATATCATAAAACATGCATCACATCAGAACATCTCATCACATAAGGTACACATGCATATAGCTGCCACAAAAATGGATCATCTCTCATATATAATCAAAAGTGTCATGATACAATGATGTCAAAAGAATCATATGGCTACAAAATCACCCGCAGGTGTCTACAATACAAAAATGGTACATATACTGATACAAAGGGGAGCCCTCTATGGCTATGATGAACTCCCTCCCTCGGAGCCGCCTGGCCTCGACGGAGTCTGAGCTCTAGATGGTCCCGCTCCAGGATCCCCCTGCCTGTCTGGTGGTGGTGGTGGAGGACCCATGACCCCACCGCTGGATGCCTGCCTCCTACGACTCCCTCCTGTAGCCGTCGCTGTACACGACGATCTATGGATGCTCCTCGCCCGCTGATCCGCTGGCACGACACCATAGTACAGATCCCTCCAATAGGCGATCTCCTCTCCGGCTCGCAGCACATATGCGTAGCCTGCCCCTGCATCCTCTGCTGCCCGCCTCCCTGCCCTCAGAGCTGTCTCGGCCTCAGTATATCTCTGGATGGCCTGGTCTCTCTCCCGCTCTGTGTCCCTGAGCCTGATCTTGAGGCGATCCCTCTCCCGCACCAAATCAACAATCTCGTCTGCCTGACCCTGGCAGATCTCTCGCAGCTCCAACAGCTCATCCTCCTCAGGATGTCCACCCTCAGCCTCTGCCTGTGGCTCTTCCTCTGCAGGTGCCTGTACCTGTGCCTCCGCCTGCACCTGTCTAGGTGCCTGAATAGGTACCTATCCCTGTGCCTGTCCCTATGCCTGTCCCTGTCCCTGCACCTGTCTAGGTCCCTGTGCTCTAGGACCCTGTGCTGCTGGTACATGTAGGGGCAATCCACCTCGACCTCTCACCACCTGAGCTGCTCTCTCCTGTCCTCCCTCCCTCCGAGGTGCTACTTGCCTCTCTCCCACCACTCCCCTCCGCCTCCGTCGACCCCTGCCTCCATCTCCTCCACCATCATCATCATCATCCCCTCCCACCTCTCCCTCCAGCAGCTCTCCCGGATCTGTCAATCTCGGAAAGGGATGCTCTGCCCAATACGCAGAGTACTTTGCGTCCATCCCTGCATCCTCTACCTCCGGCCACATGTCCCACGGTAATGGCATCATCTCTGCTAGCTGTGTCACGGCCTGATCATATGATAACAGCGGCCCGAACTGTACCTGATCTCTGATTGTACGGGCATACATGCCCGAGCCTCGCGACATCCGCTGAATCCTGCCGAACTGTCTGCATACCCTGTCAACAAGCTGCCTCTCCAGAATATAGGGCGTCCGCCCAATAAGATACCTGCTCCTGAATGCATAGGGTAGCTCCAATGCATCGTCATCCCACTCCTCGCACCCCAGGTATGGCCTCCAGATAACCATATCAATGTCATCTATGACGCGTCTCCAATGCTCCAGTCGACCAATCCGAGGCTATGATGTAATCATATCGTACAAATGCACAAAACTCCGTCCATTCCCTCTGCCTCTGAAGTGGATAGGTCGTGTGATCGGCAGGTGCTCATATGCCCACACCTGTAGGAGAGTCACTCCGCAGCCCAAGCCCACTGATCCGTGGTAGACAAACTGATGCAGCTCATAGTACAAATGTGCTAGGACACATGGCCCCCATGCATATCTGGTGTGCTCTGTCATCAGTGTCTCCAATGCCCGTCCCCAGCCAACTGCCAATCCTCATGTAGCTCTGTCCGGACACAAGTACCCACTGATGACTCCTCCGATAACAGCTGGTAAAGCTAAACCTGTAGCGGTCATGGTATCCCATGCCACGTGACCTGCTCGCATCTCCAACCCGGGATCCTGAAATACCCATCTCAGTGCCTCCCTGTCACCATCTCGATCATATGGAATCAACTCTCCATCGATCGGAATATGCAGAATCCTGTAGACGTCCTCAAGCGTCACTGTCATCTCACCCATAGGCAAGTGAAACGTGCAAGTCTCGGAGTGCCATCTCTCCGCCAGTGCAGTCAGCAAACCCATGTTTGCCCGAAACTCGGGCACATATAGCACATGTGTGAGACCCATCTCCTCAATAGATATCATATCCTGAATCGACAACTCTGGTCGCAACCTCTGAGTCGATGGGAATCTCTCCCGTGACTCCAACATAGGCAGATACTCCTGCAGTCAACCAATCAATCATGTCAGTTATCGTGGCATTCACTGTTCATCACAAAATGCTACTTGCTACCTAAATGCATACGCTTACCTATCCTAGTGACACTCACTGTTCATCACAAAGTGTTGCTATCTATCCTAGTAGTGCTCCCTGTTCATCACAAAGTACTACGTGTGTGACATTCCCTGTTCATCACAAAGTGTTACTCACATTCGCACTCCCTGTTCATCACAAAGTGCTGCCTATCTTGGTGCTCCCTGTTCATCACATAGTGCCTTGATCTATCCTAATCTTCCTAGAGGACCTGCTTGAGTGTATCCTCTTGGCAGCTTATCCAATTGACAGCGTATGTTCATCACAGAACTGCCGATTTGACCTAGAAGACTCAAACTATGCATTTTGACACACAAACGCGCTTTAAACTCCTAAACGCGCTTATAGACTACACAAACGCGCTTCTACAACACAGACGCGCTTTCTGAACACAAACGTGCCTATACCATGCACAAACGCGACCAGGGAACACAGACGTCCCTGCATGACATAAACGCCCCTACAGGGCACAGACGCTTCTACATTTCACAAACGCGTCCGTATTCAGCACAAACGCGGTTCTAGGCATAGACGCGCCTGGACCCGACACAGACGTGCCTGTCCGACACAGACGCGCCTGGCACTGACACAGACGCGGTTGCACGTTTTTGCATATTTCAACTACCCTATTCCTAGCGCATTTATTGCTACTTAGCATGCATTAATGACAAAACTTGAAATGCGTGAAAGTACGAGGAGGTTTTCGGGTACTTACCGGCTCTCCTGCATCTGCTAGTCATTGGAATCGGCGAACACGGTTGAATCTATGAATGAAAGCCATCGCTGCTGACTGCTGCTGCTCTTGTCTCGCTCTGCACTGTGATCTTCTAAGGATGTGGATGACAATGAGGATGTCTTTTGCCCGTGGTCTATCTTATAGCCTACCCTAACCCTCGTCTTCATTTCCCGGGTCAGTATTCTTCATCCCGTGACTTTGTCACTTTATCCGGTCAGTCCATTCTATCCCGTCTTTCTTATCGAGAGATTGTCTGCAATCTTTTCAGACATTTTCATCCAATCTCTCGAGGGGGCATATCATTCCCATTCTGGGGCAACTCTGTATCAGTTCATCTTATCTTCTTTGAAACAACGAGACAAGCCGCATTGTCTCAAAGAGGGGCAAAATGTAGACACCTAAAATTGTCATGTCTAATTAAATAAATATTTTATTTATTTAATTATCTAAGCCTAATTCTTCTATTAATTAAATAAATCTTTATTTATTTAATTAATTCATTTATCCTCTTCTAGCCTTATTTCTCATTTAAATAAATACATTTATTTATTTAAATTATCCCTTTCCTAAATTAGATAAATATTTTTATTTATTTAATTGTCCTACTTCTTCTATTAATTAAATAAATCTTTATTTATTTAATTAATTCATTATCTTTTTCTACACATGACACATGTCATTTATCTCTTAATTCCTACACTACATACCTCTTTCATTATTTTGGTATTTCTTATACCTACCCTCTAATCCTAGCCGACCTCTCTTTTTACACCTCTCAATCTTAACCCTCCATTTCTTATTGTGTCTTCTATTTAAGGAGATGCTTTCTTCATTGTCAAACCCTAATGACTAATCACTCACCCTAATCACTCAGCCTAATGACTGATTTTGGAGTACTTGGCTACACTACGATCCTACTTGCAACCACATTCCGTTCTTTGTTGAGCTCTTGTGCATATAAAAATCTGAGAGCAAATATATCAAGCAAGATCAATGGAGATAGGAAGAATGGAGATCAAAACCCTATTGGACATGTGATGGTATAATCTTTGTGATTTTGAGTTATTTTGCATTGTCTTAGGTAATCTTCATATGTTATGGTGGATCTTTGTTGATTGTTAGGCTAGGGTTTTGTGGTTGAATTCATTTAGCCTTTCAATATTGTTATTATTGCTATCCATTTTCACCATATACAATATAAATTCATTATATTTTGAATGTAGTTAGGGTTATGTAGCTGACCTAACTAAAAAGTATATTTAGGGCTAGTTAGAGAAGAGATTTTGTGTTGGTAGTTTGAGAGAAGGTATTGTCGAACCAAATTGAAGTGTTTGCATGTGTGTAGAAGAGTTGTGCTGAAAAGGATATGTACTAGCAAGCAAGGAAGTGTTGTGATCAGATCATTTGCCCTATTTTTCCCTAATAGTTACAGCAGTTTGAAATCCCTTAACCAGGTAGATCCTAACAGGTCTTATATTATAAATCCCTTCACCGGGTGGCTCATTAACTTGAGTTTAAAATCCTATAACAAGGTTAATCCTAACAGGGTAGAGCTCGTAATAGGGCTGACGCAAATCCCTTAATCGGGTGACTCCTAACAGGGTCTTCTCTTAATCGGGCATATTGTAAGCTCTTAATCGGGCTAGGCCTTTAACCAAGCGCATTCTGAAAGAGTGCAAATATTTTGTGGGTGCTAATTCCCAACACGGTTTTTCCAATTTGGGTTTCCACATGAAAAATCTTTGTGTTCATATGGTGGTTGTATTGTTGATTTGTGCATTTGTGCATTTGATATCTTTACATTGTTTGCATAATGATGAACACTTGAGTGAATGGTTTGGTAGATCTACTTATAAAGATTGTTTGAGTAGCTACCAGTATAGTTTTTTGAAGTATTTCAGAATTGTTTTACTACTAATTCACCCCCCCCTCTCTGTAGTAATCGGATCATCATAATAACAATTCAATTTTAGAGTTGCATCAAGTTTCTTCCTTAGAGGAATTTTGAGTCTCAGACTTATTAAAGCAACTTTAGGAGGATTAGGGTTTTGGTTCCTCTCACTATATAATATTCTTGGTCATTCTCTTTTATTATGGCCATCAATTTTATATAAAAAGAAAGAATTGAGTCTCCTTATGGCTTCAATTTCAGAACTATATATTTGGTCATCCATGGAGAATTATAAGATCTCAAGGATTTGGACTCCCTCATCAAAGGAAATCAAAATTTTGGCTTTCATATGAGGTAGTATAGAATTAGTATCTTCCACTTGTAGAGTTTCCCCAATAATTTTGAGTAAATGCAATAAAATGTCCATATTTAAATAGATACATTTTTTACATTAATCCATCTTGGGGTGGAATAAAACATAATTTATTTTTGTGTAACATCAAGTGACCAAGCTATGGCCTTAAATAGGGACTTACCAATATTCCAATATTTATTTTCCAAGACTCTCTCTTGTAAATTATCATTTTTTAGAAAAAATAACAAAGAGGCCCTTTTGAATCATTTGACAAAAGGAGATATGGATGCCAAGCTTTTTAGCCCAAAAGTATATAACCAATTCTCAAAAAATCTTCTTGTCAACAGGATATTGTTGATAAGATAGGCTAAAAAATAGTAGCATTCTTAGCCTATTTTCTTCTCTTTTTACGACAAGGATCATATCTTCATTAGGGTTGACCCTAAACCCTAGGAAGGAGAGGATCCTTACCTCATTTAGCTTGGTCACAATGATCTCCTTTGCTTCCAAGGGCCCCTAAACTATTTCCTTTGAGTCCCACATTAAATACATAGCTTTTTTTACGGTGCTTCAAGTTCTTTTGTTTGCAAAAATTCCTTGAATGTATAGTGGGCTTCATTATTATTAGCGTGTTACCCTTCATTAATGATGGTTTTTCCCCTTCCATCAATTGGAGGGTTATTATCCATGAGTGGCTTGCAAAAATTCTCAACACATTTGTGCAAGAAATCTATCACCGGGATTTACTTCATACACAGGGTAATCAATCAAAAAACTTAAAATGTTAAAAAAGACCATAACAACAAGCACATCAACCAACATGACAACGGGGAAGGATAATGTCCAACAAAAGCAACCAAACATGGTAACCAAGGCAAGAACCTAATCTCAAGGGAGGGATAACAACAAACATCCATAAGCGAATGGATGTCTCTCAAGAATGCATAACATAGCCCTCTCCTTCTAAGATGGGTTGTCATTGGATAAAAATACACCATGTAAAGATAAGTATGAGTCTTGATTTCCACAAGTTATTTTATTATAGTTATTAGACTAATATCCTTTATTTTGTGTCTAAACTTATGCATTTTATAATTTCAAAAAAAGATTGAAATATTCCATTTTGATTTAACTTTTAAAAGATCATATTTTGTATTTTATGTGTTCAATAATTGATAAGTAGGAGATATTTTCTACAAGAAGTCAAATTATGATATTTCTATTAGGATTCAACTATGTAGTTTTTGAGTCAAACCTATTTACCCGTGTTTCATGAGTAGTGGCTCACAAGAACTCATCTCTCATGAGAATGAATGGTATACTTAGCACTCATTGCATGTATGCTTGAGTTGGAATAGTACTAGGATGGGTGACCTCTTGGGAAGGACCAATGCTTCACCTATGTGAGCATCACCTAGATGCAATGAGTGTTAAGTGTGCCATTCATTCTCACAAGAGATGGCTTCTTGTGAACCACTTCTCATGAAACATGGGTCAATGAGTTGACTTGAAAACTACACAGTTGAATCCTTATAAAAATATCATAGTGTTCAATAATTTTATTGAGAATTAATTTAAAATTGTCTTCATCAATTTAATTAAATGCTTAAATTTTTTTGGAAGTACTCCTAGTGATTAATTTTGCTTAATTATGGTTACGATTTTAGAGAATTGAATATAACAACTCTATCACATCTTACCTCATGGTTATTGCACAAAAAGTGATTAGTTGGCCATGTCACATTACAAACTACAAAAAATAAAAATAAAAGTCAAGAAACGTAACATTTTGAAAACAAAAAATGTCCAAGTTTGCAAATATTTGTTAAGTATATAAAATAGTATGCCTTCTTGCAAGGTTTGTTAGACCCTAGACATTTCATAAGAAAAAATCATGGAATACAAGAATCTAGAGGCATATCACTACTATCAAACTCTTGAAGAGCTTCATAGCTATTTTGCAAAGCTCCCTTTTCATCATGGGTTTATAACTTCTCAGATGGAAAGTTGGAATGGAATTCCTCCACATGTTTGGAATGTAATTATCATCATCCAAGTCCCAAGTTAGGTTGCAAGAATGATTTGAACTCACTTGAGGATAGAAGGAGGGAGAAAGTAATTAATTGACCATTATAACTAAAAAATACCCTGCCTTAATGGTCCATCTATACCAAGCTTATCCTCAAAACTTGAAATGGTCAGCTGGTCAAAAAGTATAGAAGGTTTGACTCATACACATAATTTTTTTTTACATGAACCTTTGGTGGAGACCCTCCCTAGTTGGATTGCTAATTTTCCAACCTATTTTTGCAAAATCTCTTCACATGACAAATTTTACCATCCTTCCCACAATTGTTAGTCATGAAAAACAAGAAACCAACTATTGTTGAAAACAACACTAAAATTTTTAGGAAAAAATTACAAAACTTTAATAGCTAATAAAGCTCACAATTTTTATAAAAAAAATGTACAAAATTATATTGGAAAATTGCTAGAAAAATGCTAAGAAATTGATAGCAAACACTAACATTTTTTGGAAAAAAAAAAGATCAAAACCCTATCTGTCCAACAATGAACCATGATGTTATCAAAAAATTGTTATAAATAGCAAAGATTTGTTGTCAACCCTAGTGTTGCATAAAATCCCACGATTCTTGAAAAATCATCAAAAGATTAGATTGAAAGCGTTGAAATAGTTTGCAAAATCCATCTACCAACTCCACGATTTGTTTGAAAATCACCAAAAAAACCTTCAATTTTTTATTCTGTCAATGTGCTTGTTTCACCCAGAAAAAACTTCATTTTTGCCCTAGCTATGTGTTTTCTATGTGTTAGAAATTCAGAATTTCTAAAAAAATGTTACATGAGTAGAAAGAAGTTAGAAAACCCACTAAAAAATGTAGATGATACTTGTGATTTGTAACAAAAAACGATAAAAATGTTGAAAAAAATTTGGCACACAACTCATGGAGAGAGAAAAATAGTGTGTTTTTCTTCAAAAAACTCTTCATTTCTCTGAGACAAAATTTTTTTGCAAAAAATTGTGCTGCAATTTTCCAAAAAATCCCATAATTATTATTCAAAAAATTATTCAAAAACTATTGGAAAAGGGTCGCATGAATTTGTAGAGCAAAAATGCTCAATTTTATTCAAAATCAATCAAAAACCTTTGAAAAACCCTTATGTAATTTGTAGGTAAACAATACCCACAAATTTTGTTGAAAACATTTGCTCAAAATTTGCCCACAAATTTTTTAAAAATTCGCCAAAACTTAAAGGAAGAAATCTTATATTTTCCTTCCTTGGTAGATCCATATGACACCATATAAATACGAGCCCCTTTAATTAATTCTCTATCACTGATCTTGAGGTTCCTTCAAAACTAGGGCTTTGATACCATATTATGAAAAGTAATGACAAAGAATGATTATCAAGATATTTGATATTTGGTATTAACAAAGTGTTGGGATCCAAGAACACTGAGAGGGGGGGGGGGTGTGAATCAATGTTTTGTCGAAATGATTAATTTTAACCTTATTAATACAACAACTCAACAACCGATATACATAAAGGCAGATAACAATAAGTAACAATGCAACCACAAAGATGAGCACCATAACACCACAGATTTATATGTGGAAAACCTCAATGAGGAAAAACCACAGTGGGATTGGAGACCCACAATATCTATCCACTGATATGATGAATAAATATGACATATAAGAGGCATGCACATGCAGGAAAGCCAACAACCTAGATTGCATTG
The DNA here is from genome assembly GCF_030272615.1 of Cryptomeria japonica. Lineage (NCBI taxonomy): Eukaryota > Viridiplantae > Streptophyta > Pinopsida > Cupressales > Cupressaceae > Cryptomeria > Cryptomeria japonica. The sequence continues at coordinate 639,732,199 of NC_081414.1, forward strand.
CTCATTACAAAAGGAGTCTCACTAACTACGAAATACTTCGGACTACAATCCAGAAATAAGAATGAACTACTAGAATAGCATCTCCTATGATAGAGTACAGTTCTGGTTTAAGCTCAATGTCAGAGGTCTTAAACCTCTTACACAAACCCAACTCGATCACATATGATCGACCAAAACCTCTGCATATGATTACAACCTTATTCGCACACAAATAATCCCATAACCATGACTGATGATCTACAAAGAGATCATACATCATATTTATACCAACCTGGGACCTAAACAATTAGGTCGGACACCTAAAAGATAATACAATAAATTCATTACATAAACCCGAAAACCAATGATAATCCAAGTCGGCCTAAGACCGAAACAACATTAACCAAACAATAAATCCAAACGGTAACGCATCGAGAGCATCCACTAACACGTTACATAAACCAGTCTATAACCCAACAGAATTAGACTAGACCTAAAATAGGTCGCCATAAACCAAATGCAACACCACCGATCAACTGGAACACAAACAAGATAACCATTAGCATCCTGAAAACCTTCTAGAAATCGCACCAACACCACTTATTGAATCCATCAAAAGAGCTCTACTAGTAGAACCATTACCGGTAACCAAAAGGCTTACTAGAACATATGATAGCTTTTGGATCACCAAATCCCGAACCAACTGAATGTGACACGCATCAGAATAACATGAATGACCAAAACAAACCAATTTCACCAATCGAAATATACCGGAGACAAATCTCTTGATCATCATCAAAGTCCAACCACTCTACCGGAACCCTGTAGATAACCAAACAAGCTAGTGTTGACATCAATGACAAACATCAATGCAACACATAATCAATTCATCCAAATTGCCAAAAATCTGCCCCTTTGGCATTGATGGCAACACTAGATGTGAAAAACATAGTGCCAAGAAGTGCCAAAGAAGTCTCCCCAATGGAAGACATCCAATCAAATGATATAACAATGAAGCTTTGAAACAATTATATCTGTACCAATTAACCATTCATAGACCTTAACCAAACTCCCCCAATGGGATACAACCAATCTAAAATTATGTTCCTCCCCCTTTGACTGGTATCTCTATTAAGCTTTGTTTTTCACATGTATATCTCTCCCCCTTTGACATCAATGTCACAAATATGACATAAACATCAAAGAAAAATCATAGATCCTCTGAAACACACAGCTGACTACTCCCCCTAAGTAGTTGCACCAACTCATCAATCCAGATGATGCCAATCAGAATCACTCAAGTCTCAGCTAGAGGGGCAGAGACCTCCAATCTATCTCTTAATTACTCAAATGATTCCTTAAACCAATCTCACTTCATTTACTTCCACCTTTTCCTTCAAAAGTTATACTTGATTGATATGTGCTTTGACTTAGAATGAAATACCGAATTCTTTGATATGTCAATAGAAGAAGAGTTATCATAGTGAATAACTACTGGTTCATTACAATCTACCCTTATATCTTTCAACATTTTCTTCATCCATAGAACTTGTGTACAACTAGTAGTAGCAGCAACATACTTAGCTTCAATGGTAAATAAAGAAGTACATGACTGTTTCTTGTGGATCCATGAAACAAGTTTCTTTCCAAGAAAGAAAACTTCATCGGATGTGCCTTTTCGGTTACCTATATCTCCAGCCCAATCCGCATCTGAATATGTACATAGTGTAAAGTCATCATAACCATAAACCATACCTAAAAATCCTTGAAAATATTTGAAAAATCCTAGCTACTGGAGCAAGGATTCAACATAATCAATTCCTTCCTTGTGAAAATATCCTTTGCAAACCAATCAAGCCTAGTTCCAATAACATCCAAGTCCATGTGTTGTTCTTTTCTATCCGATCCAATACCTCTTCCATAGCTTTCATCCAACATTCATCCTTACATGCTTCATCTACTGATGTCGGTTCAGTTTGAGAAATTAAGTATACCTCACCAGCTGCCAACCTTCTCCTTGTCCAATTATTTGATCTTCAATTATTGTTGAATTTTCTGATACTTTCATGGTAACTGGTTCAACATTTTGCTCCGGTACAGGTGTTACCGAATCAGCTATGATCATTTCCACTTCCAGTTCTCTCTCATAAGTTCTGATTTGACCTATGTACTGCTCATCCACCTTGACATTAGCACTCTCCACAATTCTCTACAATATTTTATTATAACATCTATATGCTTTGCTTTCATTTGAATAACCAATAAATATTCCTTCACCACATCTAGAATCAAACTTTCCAATTCACTACCAAGGATTCTAAAGTACTTAAATGTAGATGTATGACCAAATCATAACTCCTAAAGTGACTTACCGGTAAACCAAACCAGATCCAAGATCCAAGATCCAATCAAATCTTTGTCAGTTGACCTTCAAACTGACTACTCCAAAATCTGAAACAAGCTTTTCAGACCGCTACCAAGGGCAATGCAAGATCTGTCATTAATTTGCCTCCCCTAAGGCGAATGCCTTAGTTACTAGATGAGTCTCCTACCACTGCAGGAATATTCTGCTTTGTCAGTTGAGTAACTGGGGTATATGCTTCAGTTGAATGAACATCTGGGGCATTTGATTCTGGCGGTTGATCCTCAGACTTCATAACCCACTTCTTCTCACACTCCTTCTGGATATCATCAACCTTATGCTTTCCCTTCTCATCATATTTGTCATTCCCTACTAGTAGGTTCTTGCTTCTACAAAATTTAGCAATATGTCCTACTTTGTTGCATCTATAAAAAATGATATTGTTCTTTTGAATTGCCTTAACATAACCACGACTATGTCTTGGCCTACATTGATTAGCCATATGCCCAAACTTTCCACATGCATGATATTTTACATTCATTCTACAATTTGTTGTCCTATGACCATACTTTTTGCAATTGAAACATTGACCGGTACCTGAATTATTATTTTGATTGACTATGTTTCTTCATAGACTTTTCATATGACCAAACTTATTGCAAACAAATCATCTACCATTAAATTTATGTGCATTGGGTTGCCCTTACTGATGACCTCTGATTCCAGTTGACTGATAGATTCTCCTAATTGTTCTTCTGACCGGATGTGTCATCCTAATTTGCAGTACCGAAGCATTCTCCATGCTCAAATCCAAGACCTCTAGTGTCTCCATTGTCCCTTTGATTCTTTAATAACTCATCAAGCTTAGCAGAACTAACCTTGAACTTATCTTTGTACTCATTTGCATAATCCAGATCACCTCTTAGGACTGTCACCATTCTCTCCAACTACTCATTGTTCATGGATTTCACCAATTCAGTTCTCAATATATCATTCTCATGTGCCAACCTAATGCATTCTTCATATTTCTCTTTCAAAGATTTAGCAAGATTTTCTTCATTCTTCTTCCGGTCTTCAATCTCCTTGGACATCCTCATGGTTAGGGCTTGCATTTCATTCTTCATGACACCATTTTCTTGACTCAACTTCTGACATAGTTCCTTTAAAGAATTCTTCTCTTCATCATCCTGATTTTGTAATTTATCACAAAGTTCCTTCCTTTTAGCTTGTGCGGATGACAACCTCTCCTGCAGAGTAAAAATGAATTCCTTCATAGATCTCAGCTCATCTTGCAACTTCATGTTCCTCAACCTTTCAACATCATAGTCTTCAAGAGCCACTTGAAGTTCCTTCCTCAAACTCATCTCCATAGATTCCAGATACAAGATATTCCTCAAGTTGTTAGACTTATTCTGAGGCACCAGGGTTTGATACCAATTGTTGGGATCTAAGAACACTGTGGGGCGGGGGGGGGGGGGGGGGGGGTGAATCAGTGTTCTATCAGAATGATTAATTTTAACCTTATTAATACAACAACTCAGCAACTGGTATACATAAAGGTAGATAACAATAACTAACAATGCAACCACAAATATGAACACCATAACACTATAGATTTATACATGGAAAACTCAATGAGGAAAAACCACAGTGGGATTGGAGACCCACAATATCTATCCACTGATCAGATGAATAAATATTACATATAAGGGGCCTGCACATGCAGGAAGTCCAACAGCCTAGAGCGCATTGCTCATCACAAAAGGAGTCTCACTGACTACAAAATACATCGGACTACAATCGGAAAATAAGAATGAATTGCTAGAATAGCATCTCCTATGCCAGAGTACAGTTTTGATTTAAGCTCAATGCCTAGGGTCTTAAACCTCTTACACAAACCCAACTCGATCACCTATGATCGACTAAAACCTCTGCATATGATTACAACCTTATTCGCACACAGATAATCCCATAACCATGACCAGTGATCTACAAAGAGAACTTACATCATATTTATACCAACCCAGGACCTAAACAATTAGGTTGGCCACCTAAAAGATAATACAATAAATCCATTACATAAACCCATGAACCAATGATAATCCAAGTCAGCCTAAGACCGAAACAACATTAACCAAACAATAAATCTAACCGGTAACGCATCGGGAGCATCCACCAACACGTTACATAAATCGGTCCATAACCTAACAAAATAAGACCAGCCCTAAAATAGGTCGCCATAAACCAAATGCAACACCACCAATCAACTGGAACATGAACAAGATCACCATCAACATCTTTAAAACCTTCTAGAAACTGTACCAACACCGCTTATCGAATCCATCAAAAGATCTTCAATAAAGCTCTATCGGTAGAACCCTTACCGATAACCAAAAGGCTTACTAGAACATATGCTACCTTCTGGATCACCAAATCCCAAACCAATTGAATATGACATGCATCTGAATAACATGAATGACCGAACCAAACCAATTCCACTGATCGGAATATACTGGAGACAAATCTCCTGATCATCATCAAAGTCTAACCACTCTATCGGAACCTGGTAGATAACCAAACAAGCTAGTGTTGACATCAATGACAAACATCAATGCAACACATAATCAATTCCTCCAAATTGCCAACACAAAGGAGTGAGAGTCTCTTTAAATAAGAGTTACAAGAGATTTATTTGATAGGGATAAGATCAACAACTTAGAAAAGCAGATGACAACTAAAAGAATAAAGAATATTCCTAAAGTCTATCCTAACAACTTAGTTGACCATTGTAACTAAATATTATAGTATTTTAATATATATTTCTATATGAGAAGACATAACACTAGTAGTAAGCAATGTTTTAGTAAATCAAGGTTTACTCATTTCTTTAGAGGATTTTGATTCCTTAGGGTGTTGTTAGGAGGCTTTTAAACTGAAGGAACACCATTCCTTTGTTGCAACCCACCATCAATTTTTTTTTATTCGATTAAATCAATTATTCTTGTAGTTTCTCATTGCCATATTTCCTATTTTTTTTAAGATGTCTCACTGGCAAGTTTAGGGTTGGGCTTGGATCTTGACATTACTAAGGGGAAATCTATAATTTTTTGTTCAAATATTGAAATCCATAACAAGTGTTTGATAGATTAAGATAACTAACTTTATAGGTATGCCACAATTAGCCAGTTTGATGTTGATAGAATCTTTAAAGTCTTTAGAAAAGATTGACCTCAACACAAATAGGTTTTGAGGATAAGTAATTTTTTTTTTTAATTTGGCTACATACAAATAAAGTGACCCAAAGAGGCATCAATACAATTTAATAAAGGAAAAGATTGACCAAGAATCTTAGTGAAAATTAGGACCTTAAGAGTTCATCCATCAAAGGCAACAAAGTCTCATATCCAAGGAGTGAAAATTAACAATAAACTACAAACACACCAAAGAAAATTTTTGAGAATGACACTTGCAAGGTTTTCTCCCATAAAGCATACTTTAGAGTGGATACACCCAACAAAATAGCCAATCAAAGTATAATTTTCAAGTCATTTATAAACATTAACTAATTAAAAAATAGACAAAACCATATTAGGTGAGAATTTCAAAGGTTACTCTTATGAAAGACCTTTAGTATGTATTTTTGGGATCTCTTTGGAGGGAGAGTCATTATCTTACATGGCCAAGCCAACAAAACTAACATCAAATTTTATATTGCTAAGGTTTAAAGACATTTAAAAGAAAAATAACCACTCAAAGACAAGAGAAAAAAAAACATGCAATAAACAAAGAAAATGCACAGACTCTTAATTAAACAAGAAACAACATGAACTAATACAAAATGAACCAATCTCAAAATCTTAACAAAACTCCCTCTTCCCATTGATTAGTCTATCTAATGGACATTATTAAAAACTTTCATTTCATTTCCATCTTCTCTAAATTTATAAGCCATGATGGTCATTTCAATATTTTAAAGGACATAAGAATTAATAATCAATTATGTACTAGCACTTGCACCCCATCAAGGTGCAATGGTTATGTTGATAACAAGATATGCTTTGGGTAATATATTAGAGGGTAGTAAAAAGGTGGAAGAAATGAACATTCCTTTGTTAGGAGTAATTATTTAGAATACAATTGATTTGACCTTGAAAAATGGAAAAAAGTTGAAAATGAACATACGCAACTTACAATTTAAACCAACAAGCTATGTAAAATGTTTTTTAAATACACAATATTTTTATGGTGTATGAAGACGATTAACTTAGGATGTCCGTTACATTGAATAGATAGTGGTAGTTATTAGCCAAACCCAAAAATATCAACTCTTGACATGATCCATAAGACCTATGCATCTTTACTTTGGGTAGTTGCCTCAAACAATATTTTGCCAGACCAATAGTTAAGTTAGGGTAATATTATTCTATCCTACTTGCAACCCTAATCATAATTATAACCCTAATTCTATTTTGATCCGAACCATAATAATAATGGTTGATCCCATAATTGGGTTACACTTTTTGGCCAAACTTGACACTGAAATTAGCATTTTGCATCAGATCTTTACTTTTCAAAACCTATAACAGCTAAACCATTAAGAGTTTGAAGATGAAGTAAACTACTCATTTGTGATATTTTTTATATAGATTTTAAATATATATATTTTTTAATAATTAAAAAATTAATTATCCGTATTGTTATGTAACTTTTAATAACTCAATATTTATAGTAATCAACATTTTTCAAAAGTGACATTTACTTGGTAATGCATAACATTTTTTATAGAAAGAAGGTGTGTATGATGAAAATGGAATCAAGAAAACTAAGACCTAATCCCACTCTCATGCACCCATTGGGATATGAAAGAGCCTAAGGAAATGACTCACTTTGACTACTTGCAAGAGAGAGAGTCAAGGAATATCTTTAGGGTTTCTATTCCTTTAATTTTTTGCTATGAAGAGGAGATGTGCAAATGTAATGAAATGATCAACTATGCTACAAAGATAAACAAAAGTGCAGATATAAACTAAATACAAAAGAAATGTAGATTTGAAATTGAGACATAGAGTATAAAGAAGGAAATTGAATTCAGATATGTACCTGTCACCAAAATTTGGGACTAACTGAGTAGGACCAGGGCACTGGGCGCCTTGGTCCCTGATACTGTGCAAAGCTGAACTTTTGGATTCTGGGATCCAAGACCTTGTACTACAGAACTACCACAAGAAGAATAAAACCCTAGAGGACCAAGGTGCCACACCTTGGTCCTGGACCAAGGTGCCATGCCCTGGTCCTGGACCAAGGTGCCATGCCCTGGTCCCAAAAAACTGAGACCTGCCTCTAGCCTTGAGTCTACACCTATGTGTTTTGTTGGTTACAAAGATCGTGTGTCTATCAGATTTGTGTACCTGCACCTATAACTTGAAAAATGGTGTTTGGGTGGCTATATAGGGTTTTTCCTTAGTCAAACCCCTTGTTTTGGTGATTTCCACCTCCACAAATAGCCAATGTAAAGTTGAAATGTGTGTGTGCTAGAACCATGTGTGTATGCAAGATCCTAAATGTAAATATAGAGATCTACCCTAGGCTTGGAGATTAAACCCTAAATGATTGTAAATGTAAATGCTTCAAATCACAAATGCAATAATGGATCTAAAGCATGAATGTAAATCTAAAAAAAAGTGCTGTGAAACTCACATGGAGACATGAAAATAACAAGAAACCATACCAAACCCTAAGGGAGAGGTACAAGCCAATCAACAATCAGTGATCTCCTATTATTCTTCAATATCTCCAAAGCTAATTGTTGATGAAAATGATCGATGAAGGCTTGATAAAATGCTTGATTTTTTGACTGAAGACTCCACATAACCTATACTTTCACTTCATAAGAGGCTCCTTCAATTTCTTATGGATGGATCCTTCAAATGAGGAAATAAAAGCTATATGTATGAAACCCTAACTTTGTTTTTTTATCATAGGCCGACCTAGAATCAATATAATTTTGTAATCCTTTAGATTTAAAAATTATAATACTACCAAAACATGATCCCAAAATTTAGGGAGAAAAAGTAGGGACCAATGTGAATCACATCAGTCCAACCAACTTTTTTCCAAATTTCTAGGGATGCAAGGTGTATGCCTGGAATGTGGTATCAACCTACAAGGGGAGAAAACAATTCAAACACATACATGAAACATTGCATTAGATGTTAGAAATCCAAACAAAGCAAGTTAAATGAATCTAAACTCTTTAAAATCGTTCCATGTTTGTCTATCTCCAAGGATCTTCAAGATTCAAGGTGGCTCTCAGCTTGGAAGAGCACTTGACTCTTTAAGATGATAACCTAAAGAATGAGATTTAAATGATTCTAAGATCTAAATGGAATGCAACCAAGATCCTAGTGATGATTTAGATATGAAACTAGATGATGATAGGATGCAAGATATTGATATGAAGCTTAAACTAGTATGAAAATGATACTAAGATGAAGCTAACATGATATATCTAAGATTATAATGCTATCAAAATGATATAAAATGATATTCTATCAAAGAGAGATAATATGCTTAATGTTATGAGACTATAAGTTTGTTGCACAAAGACTTGATCTTTTTTGAAGAAGGAATGGGCTCTATATGTAGGGAAAATAGGGCAATGGATGGTCAAGATTGGATAATCTTATCAAGGGCCAGGATTGAAAGTTAATCAATCCATGTTTACAATTCTCACCAATGAAATGGTGACAATTGTCAACAAGAGACTGCTTGAGAGGAGATGTAAGAAGCATTAAATGCTTGAGAAGACATAAAGGTTACCTTAGGAGGTAAGGTTAAGGTTAGGCTAGAATCATCCATTGGATAAAGCTTTTACCCAAGGGGTAAATTCTTGTACAAGGGTTAAAGGGATAACCAAGGGTAAAGCCATGAGTGCTTGATGAGACCCCTGAGTTAGATGAAGGTTGAGTTAGGCAAAAAGTCTCTAACCATGCCAAAAGGGTGAGTTAACCATTAATGGTTTGGAAGACTTTGGAGACAAATTTGTAAGAGTCCTTCCAAATTTGGGGGAACTCAACAAGTTAGCCTGTTGAAGACATAAAGGCTTTATTGCTTTTGGAAGACTTTCCTCCAAATTTTAGTAGTGACATCCTCAAATTTAGGGAAAGGGGATGATTGAAGGGTTTAGGCTAATTGATTAGGATTAGATGAGTTCTAGAAGAATGCTTTAGGAGACAAGTGGGAGATGTAGGATTTTGCAAGTGGGTGGGGAAAATAAAATTTAATTAAAATAAAATTAATTCATTTCAATTGTGGTTGCAACTTGCATTTTTAGGATTTTGCAAGTGGGGGGATTTAATTAAATGTAAATTTAATTAAATGGGCTAGAAGGGGGATTTTAATTAAATGTAAATTTAATTTGTGAATTTAATTAAATGGCTTAGATAGAAGAAGGGTATATTAATTAAATCTTAATTTAATTAATAGGTGATTAGAAGAATAGGGATATTAATTAATAGGAAGAATTAAGAATAATTAAATGAATAAAATTCACTTAATTCATTATGCAACTTTTAGGTGTCTACACAAGGTATCATGATTATAAAGTGATCCCCAAGTGGATGTGACGATTCAAGGTGTTTAGATATGTGAAATTGGGCCTTGAAGGTAGAAATAGGACATAATTAGGGCTTTCGATGAATTAATTAATTGAAAGAATAAAATAAAAAGGGGCACACTTAGGATTAAGGGCCCAATTTTATGATGTGTAGAGGGATGAAAGAGGAATTTATATTTAATTAAATGCTTAAAGGGAAATTAAAATGCCAGATGCAACACACTAAGGCGGGTGCTAACCTAAGCATGGAATTGTACCACCCAATTAAGGGTGTATAATTTACGACGCTACATTTATCCCCCACTTTAGCAGTCATATGACACTACATGCATATGCAAGCTAAATAATAGAAAAGTAAACATTTCATGAAAAAGGATATATCCATAAGGTGTCAAATGAAGCCCCCAGTGGTATCTACAGTACGTTGTTAGGAACTGCATCCTAAAAACCATATTGTTAGATAAAATCACAAAATCACCTAAATGATTACTAAGGAAATGATGAAATTCGTGGGTAGCTATAGGCCCCTACTTCGGTTTGCTAATTAGTGATTTGAAACAGGGTATCATGTTTACCACATCGAATTATGAAGGAAAATTGATGACAAATGCTCACAACAAGGTTTGATACAAGATCAAAACTAATGGAGAATCATTTGGTAAGAAAGAGAACTAAACCACAGTTCCAACACAACCAAAAGTGTGAGGATTGGAGCTCTATAACACAAGATGTGAAAGATTAAATGGAAAATACAGAATTAGGGTTTGGAAAAAGAATTACCTTTTAAATTGTTAATAGGGAAGAAGAGATCATTATCCAAAGACATCCACCTTTGAGAATAGAGGGAATATTTGATAAAGATAACTTCTTTAGTAAGAGGAGAAGGAAAAAAAGAATACACACTTTCTTCCAATATTTAGGAAAAAGTGGATTCTTAGTGAAGGACTACGCACTTTCACTAAGGAGAGATTATTCATGAAAGATGTATTACAAGAAATTCCATCAAATGAAAAATGAAACTCAACAAAGGAAAGGTGAATCATTATAAAAAGATATAGAAGATAGAAATATCACCCTTTCCCCCTAAGCATTGAGGCAAGGACATCAAAGAGGGATAATTTATAAAAGCACTATTCTAAAAGAAGGAAAGAGATCCTCATTAGGGATAAGCACGTCTGCAATATAGAAGGGATAATTATAAAATATACTACTCAATGAAGAAAAGGATTTGATGAATTATTATAGACTTCCACACCAAGGAAGAGATCCCCATTAAGGATATGTACTTAAGATTATCATTAGGGATACTTGTTCCAATATGAGAGAGGGAATTCCCAATAGAGATATACACCCTTACAATAGATAAGAGATCCTTATAGAAGACACTAATTCACAAAGGGGCAAGTTTTAATCTGAAGAAGGATATTTGTTTGAAATAATTCTCGCCCCCATAGAGACAAGAGATGTGACAAACATAAGCTATTATGTTGCTTCCAAAGTATGATTGCACGTGAAATTGTACCATCATGAATGACAATGAGCCCCTAGTGGGTAAGCTACCAATGTCATATAGTAAAGAGAAACATAATAGCCACTAATGTTATTTAAATGTATGATAGATTGGATGAGGAATTTGAATACAACATGTTAAATTCTCTACCATCAATGAGAGAAAAAACATGTATAAGATGATAAGTATTGAAATGTTTTGATGAAGAAAGTAATTTGTAGGAGAAAAATAGGCCTCTAATTCATGTTCCTCTTGCACACAAGAAACCTTAGGAGAGGGACAAATATAATTCTTTAGGGCCTTATTTCTAGAAGAGAGGATATTAGAATGAATGGAAGATAAATCATCATAAGTGGCATTGGCAATCTCTTGGGGAGATTCATACAGAAACTCGTTGATCACCATAATTTCCTTATGAGTGGGGTGAGTGTTGAGAGATGTGGAGGATGATTTAATTAAGTTGAAGTTATCATCACTACTAAATATTACATTTACATTTAAAGATGGTGTTTTAGATGCTTTGGTGGGCTTTGAAGGATTATATCCAAGTCCAAATGAAGCTTCACGTATGTTATTTTCTAAAGGAACCTTAATACCTTGTTCATTTGCACCACAACCATTGCAACTATATCCACTCTTAGCTAAAATATGAAAACCAGGGTCATAAAGAGATGCCAAATTGGAAAGAGATGGTGGTGCTTCATAGGTCTCAATGTCATAAATAGATGAATAAGAAGAATATTGTGAATAATTGTTTGAATTAGAAGTAGCCACAAAATTTTTACTTAGTTGTTTGGAAAAAGTGGGTTGCTTTTTAGATTAATCCATGTCTTTATCCTTTTTAATCTTAGGTTCTCTTGGAGGAACTTTGTATTCTCCTAAAAAGGTAGGTTTGAAATTTGAGGGCCCCCAATCATCCTCCAAGAGCACTTGTTCTGGTGAAAAAGTATCTTTAGGAGGAGATGATGATTCAGTTTGAGTGGAAGAAGAATCAAGAGTACTTATGGAAATAGGCATACTTGAAGATATAGGAGCATTTTTAGAAGAATGAGAAGTAGTTGAACATCTTGAAGATGAGGTTTGAAAAAGAGCTTGTAAATAGGTATTAGTGAACAAAATGTACATCTTATTGTGGCAGATGAACTTAAGTTGCCTATGCAAAGTAGAATAGACAACTTGCATACAAGCTGTTGAAGTCTTTGTTCTCTATAAGAGTCATCATCTACTATACCTTTGAGAGAAACTCTAAGTGATGGAATCTCTAACTCTAAAGGCATAATAGCATCAGCACCATAAACAAGATTATAAGGGGTGGTTCCTGTAGCAATTCGTACACTTGTTCTGTAGGCCCAAAGAGCATAAATTAGCTGAGTACTCCAATCCTTACCATGCTTATTCACGGTTTTGCGAAGAATTTGTTCAATTATCTTATTGGATGATTCGGCCTGACCATTTGATTGAGGATAGTATGGAGTAGAAAATCGATGTTTGATATGATATTTCTCGAGGAATTTCTTCACGTCCTTGTTCTTAAATGATGTCCCATTATCTGAGATTATAGTGGAAGGTATCCCAAATCGAGAAATAATGTTTTCTAGAAGAAATCGACAAATCACTTCAGCAGTAGTAGAGCGAAGGGGAACAACTTCTACCCACTTTGTAAAGTAATCTGTTGCGGTTATAATGAAAGTATGTCCTTGAGATGAAGGAGGAGAGATTTTACCGATGAGATCCAACCCCCATGCAGAGAAAGGCCAAGAAGCTACATGAGAATGAAGTTCTTGGGCAGGAGCATGAAACAGATTATTGTGTTGTTGACATTGATGACATTTCTTAACAAATGAAAAAAAATCCTTCTGCATAGTTTTCCAATAATATCCCATACGAAGCAACCTTTGAACCAAGGATTTGCCTCCAAAATGCCCCCCACAGGCACCTGAATGTGCCTCTTCAAGAGCAATAGGGATTTCCGATTTGTTAAGACAACGAAGAAGAAGACCGTTATAACCCCTTCGGTACAGAACATTAGAAAGAATGATATATCTAGCGGACAGCTTGCGAATTCTAGCCCTAGTGTTCCTATTGGTGGAATCAGGAAAGGTACCATCGGTCAAGTATCTTACGATATGTGAATACCATTCATCTGAGTCTATAAAGTCACAACATGTCACCAAGCTAGAATCATCTACAATAGCTGGAGAAATAAGGTTGTGAAAAACAAATTTAAGATCAACCACAGGGTCCTCTAAAGATACAAGAGAAGCCACACATGCCATTGCGTCTGCATGTCGATTATCTTTTCGAGGAACAGGTTCCATGGTATAAGAATCGAAGTTTTGTAACAAAGAGATAGCAAGGTCTTTATATTGTGATAATTTGTCTTGTTTTGCTTGATACAGTCCTATTACTTGTCTTATAATCAATTGAGAATCTCCATAAATATGTATGTGCTTTACATTCAAAGCCAAGGCTGCCTTTATTCCTGCTATAAGAGCCTCATACTCAGCAATCTTATTGATACATAGGAAATTGAGACGATAAGATAAGGGAATGGATTTCTTTGTAGGAGAAATCAAAACAACACCTGCCCCCGATCCCGTACGACACTTAGAGCCATCAAAGTACAACTCCCAAGTTTCATCTTTCTCTGTACAAAGAATGAAGTCGTCAGGAAAAGACTTAGGGTTAGGGAAGGAGAAAGGTGAAGGGGCCTCAACTAAGTGATCGGTCAATGCTTGCCCTTTAATTGCTCTTTGTGAAACAAATTTAAGGTCAAATTCAGTTAACATCATAACCCACTTAGCTAGGCACCCTGATAAATCAGTTTTAGAGAAAAGATGCTTCAAAGGATCAAACTTTACCATGACGTGGACTTCTGAATTTAAAAGATAATGTCTCAATTTCTGAGTCGCAAACACCAAGGCCAAGCATTGTCTTTCTATCGCAGAATATCGGGTCTCATAATCGAGTAAGGTATGACTTATGTAATAAACCGGACACTCCTTACCATCTTTATCATGTTGTGCCAATAATGCTGCGAGAGCATGAGAGGAAGCAGCTGTATAAAGAAGAAAGGGTTTAGAAGGTTTGACAGGTTGAAGGATAGGAGGATTAGCCAAATATAATTTTAAATCTTCAAATGCTTGCTGACAATCTTCGTTCCATTGAAAAGTAATATTCTTTTTGAGAAGTTGAGTAAAAGGAAAAGTACGATCCGCAAGTTGAGATACAAACCTACAAATAGCTTGAATCTTTCCTTGTAAGCTTTTGAGTTGAGACACATTTCTAGGAGGTGGCATGTTGACAATAGCATCTATTTTTTTAGTGTCCACCTCAATCCCATGATGCGAAACTATGAATCCTAATAGTTTTCCACTATCCACACCAAAAACACATTTTCGGGGATTCAAGCGCATGTGATATTTATGAATTCTTTCAAAGATTTGATGAAGGATCTTAATATGATCTATACAAAGAATGGATTTGGCTAAAATATCATCCACATAATCTTCTAAAATCTTATGCATGTAATCATGAAAGATAAGGGTCATCGCTCGTTGATAAGTTGCGCTGGCATTTTTCAGTCCAAAAGGCATCATCACCCAACAAAACGTACCCCAAGGAGTGGTGAAAGCAGTTTTGAATAGATCTTGAGGATTAATGAAAATTTGATTGTATCCTGAAAAACCATCCATGAAGGATAACAAAGCATGTCCTGCTGTAGAATCAACTATCATGTTAATGTTTGGGAGAGGAAAATCATCTTTTAAAGAAGCCTTATTTAAATCCCGAAAGTCGGTACACATTCTTATTTTATTATCTGATTTAGCCACAACAACAATATTTGAAATCCACGGGGAATAATCAATAGGGCGGATAAATCCAACCTCCAATAATTTTTCAATCTCAGCCTTAACAAGCAAAGCTACCTTAGGATTCATTTTCCGAATCTTTTGTTTCACAGGCTTAGCATCGGGAACTAAGACAATATTATGAGTAACAATCTTAGGATCTATGCCAGGCATGGCAGAATATGTCCAAGCAAAGATCTCAGGGAATTCATGCAATAAATCTACATATTGTTTTTGTTCTTCTTCATCCAAACACTTTCCAATTTTAATAACTTTTTCTTCGCTGCAAGGATCCATCTTAACATCAATGGTGTCACTTATGAGAAGATTACTTTGTTGAGGAGTATCCTTTAACTGAGGGAATTCTTCCACAATCTCATCATTATCATTCTCTTTTCCAAAATAAGCTTCAGTGTTCAAACAATAAGGAAATCCCCTATTGTGATGATAACGAGGAAGAGTATCATATGCTCCTAAAAACTCAGCTAAAGCATCATCGGTAGGAAAGACATCCAAAGCATAGGCACACGACGGATCCCCATCAAAATGCCCAGGGTGTCTCATTGGTAGAGATGTAGAAATAACATTAACACTAATACATGGTCTCTTAGAAGGTTTAGTGCGTTTGTAGGGATTATAACCAAGTCCAAAGGTCACATCATAAAGATTATTCTCTAGAGGAACCTTTATCCCTTGTTCGTGAGCACCACAACCATTTCCATTATACCCATGCTTAGCGAAAATATGAAAACCACGACCATAACGATCAGCCATTTCAAAAAGAGAAGGTGGTTTTTCATAAGACAAAGAATCAAATCCCTCAGAATTAGAGGTGTGAGGAGAAGAAGTTTGAGAAGCGGCCACAAAATTATTGCTCATAGGTTCAGGTAAGATTGATTGATTTTTAGCTTCTTCCTTCTTTTCAACTTTAAGCTCTCTAGGAGGAACCCTATACTCAGCTACAAAGGTGGCATTAAAATCAAGAGATCCCCAATCGTCTTCTGCGAGAACCTTCTCAGGATCAAAAGCCTTTTCATGTGTAGATTCAAGTTGAGAAGAATCTTCTTCAGGAACTTCAGACTCATCCAAAGAATTTTGATCAACAGAGAGTGAGGATTCATCCATAGGTATCTTGTTTAAAGAGTCATCACTAGAAGAGGAAGGCTTAGAAGAACTCCCTTTGGAAGTAGATGTTTGCAAACAAGCTTGAAAATTAGTATCACCTATCAAGGTATATGTCTTATTGTTATAAATAAATTTAACTTGTCTATGCAATGTAGAGGGGATAGCTTGCATACTGTGAATCCAAGGTCTCCCTAATAACAAGTTGTATGTTAGATTTCCCGACATAACATGGACAGGAGTAGGTAAAGTAATAGGCCCCACTGTAAGGGGTAAGGTGATAATACCTAATGAAGACTTAGCCACATTATCAAAGCCTTGAATGGGACGAGAGTCAGGTTCAATAAGGGATGTATCCACATTCATCTTATGCAATAGATTAATGCTACACACAATAAGGCCAGAGCCATTATCTACCAGTGTTCATCTTATAGCAGTGTCATTTATGATAACAACAATCATCAAGGGATCATATTGATGTTGAATTTCACTAGTAGGCAGCTCATCTTGAGTAAACACAATTTGAGCTTTAGGATTCATCACAGAGTTAACCAAAGACACCATATTACTAGATGCATTTGGTGGAGGAACATTCAAATCTTTCAAGGCATCTTGTAACATTCCATGATGAGCAGAAGAAGTTTGGATCAAATCCCAAAGGGATATCTTGGTAGGGGTAGCTTTAAGTTGTTCTATGAGATCATATTCCTTACCAAGAACTTGTGAAATACGTGGAGCTTGTGGGAGAATTGGTTGAGGATTAGGAAGAGAAACTAGAGTAAGAGGAGGATGATTAGGCTGCCTATTATTTCTAGTACGATAAGTATGGGCAACCGCATGATAACTCTCTCTAGTTAATTGCTTGGCGTAACTATAAGGACTCATAGGTTTTCTTCCTTGCACAGTGATGATAGGTTTATTCAGAGTAAGAAAGGAATCATGACCACACCCTCCTTGGACAGTAAGGAGAGGTGATTTAGGAACTTGAAAGGTGGGAGAAGGATAAGCACCTTGGACTTCAAAGAGAGGCTTATTATGCTCTTTTAGGTTTATCATGTTAACTAATTTAGAAGTTTTTTTCTTGTTTAAAGATTTCGATAAAGCCACAAAGTCATCAAGAGCATCATCCAACAAAGCATGATCATATCTATTAAAAGGTTTATCTTTCGATTCAAAAGGAGACATTTCTTCATAAAGGGGATCATTGAAAACAACCATGTTACTAGATTTAGTGGAAGAGTTGATAGGAATGTATCCTTGAGAGGAATCATTCGACTTATCTTTCTCATCACAACGAAATGGCATAGTAACAATGTTTATGAGTTTTTGGTAAAATGAAGGTTTGGTATCTTTAGGGTTCAAAAACTCATCTAAGGCTTCATCTAATTCATCTTGGCTATACTCATAATCGACATAATTGCATACATCATAAATATGAACATCTTGCAAATAAAAATCCGACATTTTGAAATAAAAGTTGCATAAAACTTAAACACACAATGCAAAGAAACAAAGAAACACACTCTCTTTTTTTTTCTTTTTTTTTTCTTTTTTGAAAATGAACTTAAATGAAACACACACTAAATCTAGATCTAGATCTAACAAATGCAATGCAAGAGAAAGCAATAATAAGATTCACGTTGGGTTCACCAAAATGTGTAGGGGAAAAAGCGAGACTAGGCTAACATGTCCTAATCCTACCTTTTGATACACATTGTGGAATACGAAAGAGCCTAGAGGTATCGCACAATTGGCTACTTCTTTTTTGTGAAAGAGAGAGCCACGGGCTACCTATTAGGGTTTCTATTCCTTTGTTGTGATTGAGAGATAAAATGATGCAAGTTCAATTCCTAACCTCAAAGTGCAAGTATGAACTAATAACAAAATTGCAGAATTGAAGTTAAACAATGGAAAGCTGTAAACACAAGGACAAGACAAGAATGCAGATGAATACCTGGAGTTAAAATCTGAGTGAAAATGTTTGGGATTGGGGCGCGGGCGCCACTGTCCTAATTCTGCTCCTGAAATTGCACCTGAAACTGCTGTTTGGTAACCTGAAAAACTGTCTGAAACTTGCTGTCTGACAGAAGGACCAGGGCACCTAGCGCCCCTGTCCCAGGGACCAGGGCACCTAGCACCCCTGTCTTGGCAGGACCAGGGTGCCCCACGCCCCTGTCTTGGTCTTTTGCTCTGAAATTTGGTGTGAAGCTCCGTCTCGGTCCGCTTCCGTCGGATCTGCAACTTGCGGCATCGTCCGACTCCCGAAACCTACACTTATATCTGAAAAGGTATGGTGGGCGGCTATATAGGGTTTTGCCTTAGTGAAACCCCCGCTTTGGTGATTTCCACCTCCATGAATAGCCAAGTTGTATTGTAAAAGTAGTGTGTGTGCAGACCTTGTGTGTGTGCAAGATCCTAAAATGCAAGTAAGCAAACTAGAGCAACCTAGAAAGGAAACCCTAATTGCTTGTAAATGATAATGTAAATGCTCCAAATCAAGATGCAAAGTGATCAAAAGCATGAATACAAAAAATGTAATGAAGCTTATGCAAAGACTTGAAAACAACATGAAATCATACCCAACCCCAAGGGAGGGGTACAAGCCAATCTTCAGTCGGTGATCCCTTATTGCTCTTCAATGCCTTCAAAGCCCTAAATGGATGAATGAAATTGATGAATGCTCGATGGATGAATGTTGAATGTTGTTGAAGTCTTCAAAGATCTGCTCTTTCGCTACATAGAAGGTCCTTGAAACCAAAATTCGGATCCTTTCAAATGAAGAAAGAGAGCTCTTATATATGAAACCCTAGGTCTTAATTTCAACTTTTGGCCGACCTAGAGATTGAATCTCCCACCATATCTTGGGGTTAAGCTTTATTTTATGATTGGATTGCGCTCCTCAAATTTCAGGAAAAATGTCCGAGACCGTGTGCACTCCGGGCGCCATGGTCCCGACAACTTTTCACCAAATTTTCAGGGCCGTCGAATATGATGATTTTAGAGAGAATCCCGAAGTTATAGGTGATTTCAAGATATTTTGACCCCCAAAATCAAGCCCCCAAGTTCAAAATAGGACCTAATTAGGGTTTTTGATTAAATGATGTATTAGAGGAATAAAATGAAAGGGGCATACTTTAATGAAAGGGCCCAACTGGAAGATGATGAAATATGACCTTAGACCTAATTAATTTGATTAATTAAGTGCTAAAGGGGAAATGCAATGCAAAATGCAAAATGCGCCAAGGCGGGTGCTAAACTAGGTGTGAAATTGTACCATCCTAGCAAGTGCATACAATTTATGACGCTATATTTAGCCCCCACTTTAGCGGTCATATGAGTACTATGTGCATATGCAAGCTAAAGTACAGGAAAGTAAATATTATTTGAAAAAGGATATATCCATAAGTCCGTCAAACGAAGCCCCCAGCGGTATCTGCAGTACACAGTTAGGAACCGCACCCTACAAAACACACGTTAGATTACAAAATCACCTAATGCTTACTAAGGAAAGTGATGAAATTTGTGAGTAGCTATATGCCCCCCTGTTTCGGCTTGCTTATTAGGGAGATAAAACAGGGTAGCATGTTTACTTACGAGAAATTGTGTGAGAGATTATTGATGAGAGATGTTCACTGAAAAAGACTTCATCAGAGCATGTTTTGGAACATCCAGGGAGTAAGGGGATGAAAATATGATTCCGACACAACAAACGGTTCGAAAATCGCATCTCCCAAACCCAAGTTATGATAAAATGAGTGATAGAGGAAAATTAGGGTTTTGAAATCAAAGGTAAAGGAATGAAAGTATATACCTCGAAAGTGACTATTGCATTTGTCACTTTGTTGATTTCTGAGTATTGTTTATTGCAGCGGAGCCCACATAGCCATCATCATGCCTTCACGACGACTAGAGCGTCCCACGAGGATGGAGATCATGTGACAGGCCGTGATCGATGACGAGCCACTGGACGAGGTGAGTTGACTGAACTTTGACTTTGACTTTCTGCATTTCTGTTGACTTTGAGTTTCTGTGATCGAATGCGGGCCCTAGACTCTGACCCTGGGTCCCACCCAAGGCGCCATGGTCTCTGAAGGGCGCCATGGTCCCTGAAGGGCGCCATGGTCCTCTCAAGGCACCATGGTCCTCTTAGGGCGCCATGGTCCCTGAAGGGCGCCATGGTCCTCTGAGGGCGCCATGGTCCCATTCAGGACTTGGTAAGGGGTGTCAAGGTTAGCTTTTGATGTTCGACAGGTTTCATTTTTTGCATAAATGACTTTGATGATTGAGTACTAATTACACTGATGTTTTTGCATCGCAGGGTCTCCCATACATGAGAGAGCACACTGCGGGGCAGATTATTCGCAGTCTGCGAGATCAGATTCCCCGGCTGACTCAGGCAGAGAGGGATACGCTATCGATAGTAGGTTTGTGGTATACTATCCTTATGTCGGCCATTCAATTCCATCCTGCGATGTTGATGGCACTTGTGGAGCGATGGGATCCTGACGCATGTACATTCCATCTCTTAGTAGGAGAGATGACAGTTACACTTGAGGATGTGTACCGCATACTTTGCCTACCTATCAGAGGAGCTACCGTGACATACGTGACTGACCGGTCAGCGGAGGACCATCAGAGGGAGCAGATATATTGCATAGGGAGAGTCATGCCGAGTGAGACGAGAGGTCGCATCATGGTTAGTTGGCTCTTACATCCTACAGGAGAGGTGCCCCTCGTGAGACGTCTTATGATTGTCATCATTGCACTAGCCGTCTGTCCTAATGGGCGAGGTACGCACATGCATGGGGGTCTCACATGGTGCATCAGGGCTATGGAGAGACATAGGAGAGTATATGCCTGGGGTCGGAGTATGCTTGCACATCTCTATCATGACCTCGAGGAGTATGTTTTTGGACAGGGTTGTAGCTTGATGACATGCACACTTCTGCAGGTGTGGATATTTGAGCACTTCACATGCACCAGGCCTATCGGCTATCCGATGAGTGCGGCTAGCGAGTGACCTAGGGTGTTTGCCTATCCACTTACTAGCGAGTGGAGATTTGGGGATCTACTATATTGGAGAGTGACATTTGATAGATTGACAGCTGAGGTGACAGTATGGAGACCATATCTGCGGATGCACAGATGGGATGGAATGGAGAGGCAGCTAGCATGCTTACAGAGGAACCGCCTACTAAGAGGATGATACTCACATATCATAATCCCATTCTACTTTGACCGAGTACGGAGGCAGTTTGGGCTAGAGCAGTGTGTTCCATTCGATGTACCCATCTATACTCGACACTCATGAGTCCTTCCCAGACCCAGAGCAGTAGCGAGACCTACGATAGATGATATCGAGATTACAGATATAGAGGGGTCCAATCAGGATGTGGTCACTGATTACGCCATAGATCCCAGAGCACAACGCAGGTATCTCTCATGGTTTGTGAGGACATACCCAGGGCCTATCTTTCCACCAGATTACCCGACAGGCCATCCAGGTCCATGGAGACATGGAGACCGAGATGAGGATTAGGGATCCAGATCAGAGGAGCTAGAGGAGGGAGAGGGTCATGAGGAGGCAGGAGATCCTGATCCACCCATAGGAGATCAGCCTAGTGCTGAGGAGGAGGAGGAAGGAGAGGAGGATGACACAGATAGAGATGATGATGAGGAGAACGAGGATGTGGATGAGGATGAGGATGATGAGGAGGAGGAGGATAGAGATGATGAGGAGGAGTCAGATGCAGCTCCCCACCATTCAGGAGATGATACCATAGCCTTGGATCCTCCTCTCATTCCCCAAAAGGGGGAACACGAGGCGATATGGAGACCAGTACCCATCATGCACAGATCATTTGAGCATGGGGAGCCTAGTAGTTCCCAGTCATAGATGCTACCATATCATGATCCCTACTGGCGTGAGGGAGATCCAGGTATAGTCAGTTTATATTGATTGATTAATGTTTTGATGACATAGAATGGTATTGATACAAAACCTGTTCTACTGCTACAGCTAATGTTCAGGAGTGGCGCTCCTTGATCTAGCAAGCAGTGACAGATATTTCCATGATGGCACAGATTCCTAGTTCCTCACAGGTTGCTTATAGGCCTCAGGGGAACGCGGGTTGGCATGATGACTTGTTTTCTCCATTTCGAATACAAGTGGAAATATGGAGGGAGAGAGAGAGAGTTCTATCAAAGGACCTTCAGTGGGCACAGCGTGACCTAGCAGCAGCTCAGGCCGAGGCTACCTCATATCGCGCGATTCTTATGGATAGGAATCATAGGAGTTCCTCTCGGAGTCATTCACGGTCTATATCACGTTATACACCTATGGGTCCACCTTCATGGCCGTATCAGGAGGGAGCGTCTAGTCGTCACTCTCCAGCCACTAGCCCTGGGGATAGGAGATGATTTCATGATGTAGGATACGTCACATTTTGGATGTATAGTGACCTACTTTTGTATATGAACACACGATCCACATATATATATATATATATATATATATATATATATATATATATATATATATATATATATATATATATATACATACATGCTTCTCTTTGTCTCAAATGTGTTATCTTTAATGTCTAAAACAATGTATATTTTGATTAAAGTTAATACATTTGGTAGATGCACATGTATGTTTTGAATTTAATTTCCATGTGATTGATTTTTCAATGCTCCATGATTAAATTGATACATGTGTGACTTAATTAAAATATTTTAATCAAGTACTACATTGATGATAGAGAAGAAATATGTGTTAAGCCTAAGAATCATATAAGTAATGTGATTTAATTTAAACACAACATGATACAATTCTCCTTAACACATAAAGACATTGTATAATATGCCAGCATAATGGAAATGTAAATCTTTTGCAATTTACATAGATGAATTCAAGACAAACTATAGAGTAAAGAAACACGCTTGTCAGGAACAAAGCAATATAGATTAAACAAAACATCATTTAATTCTATTTTCTCTAACAAAGATATGCTAACATATTATCCAATTTTGAAGAAGTGAAAAGAAGATAAATGAAATGAAAGATAAGGAATGAAGAATTAAGCATAGTATCTACGCAAGTGCACAACATTTATAGGTTCTTTAAGAGGCGTACCATCTACATCCGCTATTTTATAAGCACCTGATCCATAATCTTCAATAACAATATACGGTCCAAGCCAATTAGGACTAAATTTACCCTTTTCTTCAGGTAAGGCATTCACATTGCGCTGATTCTCATAGAGAACTAAGTCACCTACTGAGAAAGAACGTTGAATAACCTTATCATTATAGCTTTGTTGTAGAGTTTTATGATACGCTTGAATATGCTCAAGAGCATTTATACGCTATTCATCAAGCATCTCAAGCTGTTGAAGTCTTTGTTCTCTATAAGAGTCATCATCCACTATACCTTTGAGAGAAACTCTAAGTGATGGAATCTCTAACTCTAAAGGCATAATAGCATCAGCACCATAAACAAGATTATAAGGGGTGGTTCCTGTAGTAATTTGTACACTCATTCCGTAGGCCCAAAGAGCATAAATTAGCTGAGTACTCCAATCCTTACCATGCTTATTCACGGTTTTGCGAAGAATTTGTTCAATTATCTTATTGGATGATTCGGCTTGACCATTTGATTGAGGATAGTATGGTGTAGAAAATTGATGTTTCATATGATATTTCTCGAGGAATTTCTTCACGTCCTTGTTCTTAAATGATGTCCCATTATCTGAGATTATAGTGGAAGGTATCTCGAATCGAGAAATAATGTTTTCTAGAAGAAATTGACAAATCACTTCAGCAGTAGTAGAGCGAAGGGGAACAACTTCTACCCACTTTGTAAAGTAATCTGTTGCGGTTATAATGAAAGTATGTCCTTGAGATGAAGGAGGAGAGATTTTACCGATGAGATCCAACCCCCATGTAGAGAAAGGCAAGGAAGCTACATGAGAACGAAGTTTTTGGGCAGGAGCATGAATCAAATTATTGTGTTGTTGACATTGATGACATTTCTTAACAAATGAAAAAGATTCCTTCTGCATAGTTTGCCAATAATATCCCATATGAAGCAACCTTTGAACCAAGGATTTGCCTCCAAAATGCCCCCCACAGGCACCTGAATGTGCCTCTTCAAGAGCAATAGGGATTTCTGATTTGTTAAGACAACGAAGAAGAAGACCGTTATAACCCCTTCGGTACAGAACATTAGAAAGAATGATATATCTAGCGGACAGCTTGCGAATTCTAGCCCTAGTGTTCCTATTGGCGGAATCAGGAAAGGTACCATCGGTCAAGTATCTTACGATATGCAAATACCATTCATCTGAGTCTATAAAGTCACAACATGTCACCAAGCTAGACTCATCTACAATAGCTGGAGAAATAAGGTTGTGAATAACAAATTTAAGATCAACCACAGGGTCCTCTAAAGATACAAGAGAAGCCACACATGCCATTGCGTCCGCATGTCAATTATCTTTTCGAGGAACAGGTTCCATTTTATAAGAATTGAATTTTTGTAACAAACAGATAGCAAGGTCCTTATATTGTGATAATTTGTCTTGTTTTGCTTGATACAGTCTTGTTACTTGTCTTATAATCAATTGAGAATCTCCATAAATATGTATGTGCTTTACATTCAAAGCCAAGGCTGCCTTTATTCCTGCTATAAGAGCCTCATACTCAGCAATATCATTGATACATAGGAAATTGAGACGATAAGATAAGGGAATGGATTTCTTTGTAGGAGAAATCAAAACAACACTTGCCCCCGATCCCGTACGACACTTAGAGCCATCAAAGTACAACTCCCAAGTTTCATCTTTCTCTGTACAAAGAATGAAGTCGTCAAGAAAAGACTCAGGGTTAGGGAAGGAGAAAGGTGAAGGGGCCTCAACTAAGTGATCGGTCAACGCTTGCCCTTTAATTGCTCTTTGTGAAACAAATTTAAGGTCAAATTCAGTTAACATCATAACCCACTTAGCTAGGCGCCCTGATAAATCAGTTTTAGAGAAAAGATGCTTCAAAGGATCAAACTTTACCATGACGTGGACTTCTGAATTTAAAAGATAATGTCTCAATTTCTGAGTCACAAACACCAAGGCCAAGCATTGTCTTTCTATCGCAGAATATCGGGTCTCATAATCGAGTAAGGTACGACTTATGTAATAAACTGGACACTCCTTACCATCTTTATCATGTTGTGCCAATAATGCTGCAAGAGCATGAGAGGAAGCAGCTGTATAAAGAAGAAAGGGTTTAGAAGGTTCGGCAGGTTGAAGGATAGGAGGATTAGCCAAATATACTTTTAAATCTTCAAATGCTTGCTGACAATCTTCGTTCCATTAAAAAGTAATATTCTTTTTGAGAAGTTGAGTAAAAGGAAAAGTACGATCCGCAAGTTGAGATACGAACCTACGAATAGCTTGAATCTTTCCTTGTAAGCTTTTGAGTTGAGACACATTTCTAGGAGGTGGCATGTTGACAATAGCATCTATTTTTTTAGTGTCCACCTCAATCCCACGATGCGAAACTATGAATCCTAATAGTTTTCCACTATCCACACCAAAAACACATTTTCGGGGATTCAAGTGCATGTGATATTTACGAATTCTTTCAAAGATTTGACGAAGGATCTTAATATGATCTATACGAAGAATGGATTTGGCTAAAATATCATCCACATAATCTTCTAAAATCTTATGCATGTAATCATGGAAGATAAGGGTCATCGCTCGTTGATAAGTTGCGCCGGCATTTTTCAGTCCAAAAGGCATCATCACCCAACAAAACGTACCCCAAGGAGTGGTGAAAGCCGTTTTGAATTGATCTTGAGGATTAATGAAAATTTGATTGTATCTTGAAAAACCATCCATGAAGGATAACAAAGCATGTCCTGCTGTAGAATCAACTATCATGTCAATGTTTGGGAGAGGGAAATCATCTTTTAAAGAAGCCTTATTTAAATCCCAAAAGTCGGTACACATTCTTATTTTATTATCTGATTTAGCCACAGCAACAATATTTGAAATCCACGGGGAATAATCAATAGGGCGGATAAATCCAGCCTCCAATAATTTTTCAATCTCAACCTTAACAAGAAAAGCTACCTTAGTATTCATTTTCTGAATCTTTTGTTTCATAGGCTTAGCATCGAGAACTAAGACAATATTATGAGTAACAATCTTAGGATCTATACCACGCATGTCAAAATATGTCCAAGCAAAGATCTCAGGGAATTCATGCAATAAATCTGCATATTGTTTTTGTTCTTCTTCATCCAAACACTTTCCAATTTTAATAACTTTTTCTTCGCTGCAAGGATCCATCTTAACATCAATGGTGTCACTTATGAGAAGATTACTTTGTTGAGGAGTATCCTTTAACTGAGGGAATTCTTCCACAATCTCATCATTATCAATCTCTTTTCCAAAATAAGCTTCAGTGTTCAAACAATAAGGAAATCCCCTATTGTGATGATAACGAGGAAGAGTATCATATGCTCCTAAAAACTCAGCTAAAGCATCATCGGTAGGAAAGACATCCAAAGAATAGGCACACGACGGATTCCCATCAATAGACTCAGGGTGTCTCATTGGTAGAGATGTAGAAATAACATTAACAATAATACATGGTCTCTTAGAAGCTTTAGTGTGTTTGTAGGGATTATAACCAAGTCCAAAGGTCACATCATAAAGATTATTCTCTAGAGGAACCTTTATCCCTTGTTCGTGAGCGCCACAACCATTTCCATTATACCCATGCTTAGCTAAAATATGAAAACGACGACCATAATGATCAACCATTTCAGAAAGAGAAGGTGGTTTTTCATAAGACAAAGAATCAAATCCCTCAGAATTAGAGGTGTGAGGAGAAGAAGTTTGAGAAGCGGCCACAAAATTATTGCTCATAGGTTCAGGTAAGATTGATTGATTTTTAGCTTCTTCCTTCTTTTCAACTTTAAGCTCTCTAGGAGGAACCCTATACTCAGCTACAAAGGTGGGATTAAAATTAAGAGATCCCCAATCGTCTTCTGCAAGAACCTTCTTAGGATCAAAAGCCTTTTCATGTGTAGATTCAAGTTGAGAAGAATCTTCTTCAGGAACTTCAGACTCATCCAAAGAATTTTGATCATCAGAGAGTGAGGATTCATCCATAGGTATCTTGTTTAAAGAGTCATCACTAGAAGAGGAAGGCTTAGAAGAACTCCCTTTGGAAGTAGATGTTTGCAAACAAGCTTGAAAATTAGTATCGCCTATCAAGGTATATGTCTTATTGTTATAAATAAATTTAACTTGTCTATGCACTGTAGAGGGGACAGCTTGCATACTGTGAATCCAAGGTCTCCCTAATAACAAGTTGTATGTTAGATTTCCCGACATAACATGGACAGGAGTAGGTAAAGTAACAGGCCCCACTATGAGGGGTAAGGTGATAATACCTAATGAAGACTTAGCCACATTATCAAAGCCTCGAATGGGACGAGAGTCAGGTTCAATAAGGGATGTATCCACATTCATCTTATGCAATAGATTAATGCTACACACATTAAGGCCAGAGCCATTATCTACCAGTGTTCGTCTTATAGAAGTGTCATTTATGACAACCACAATCATCAAGGGATCATATTGATGTTGAATTTCACTAGTAGGCAGCTCATCTTGAGTAAACACAATTTGAGCTTTAGGATTCATCACAAAGTTAACCAAAGACACTATATTACTAGATGCATTAGGTGGAGGAAAATTCACATCTTTCAAGGCATCTTGTAAGATTCCATGATGAGCAGAAGAAGTTTGGATCAAATCCCAAAGGGATATCTTGGTAGGGGTAGCTTTAAGTTGTTCTATGAGATCATATTCCTTACCAAGAACTTGTGAAATACGTGGAGCTTGCGGGAGAATTGGTTGAGGATTAGGAAGAGAAACTAGAGTAACAGGAGGAGGATTAGGCTGCCTATTATTTCTAGTATGATAAGTATGGGCAACCGCATGATAACTCTCTCTAGTTAATTGCTTGGCGTAACTATAAGGACTCATAGGTTTTCTTCCTTGCACAGTGATGATAGGTTTATTCGGAGTAAGAAAGGAATCATGACCACACCCTCCTTGGACAGTAAGGAGAGGTGATTTAGGAACTTGAAAGGTGGGAGAAGGATAAGCACCTTGGACTTCAAAGAGAGGCTTATTATGCTCTTTTAGGTTTATCATGTTAACTAATTTAGAAGTTTTTTTCTTGTTTAAAGATTTCGATAAAGCCACAAAGTCATCAAGAGCATCATCCAACAAAGCATGATCATATCTATTAAAAGGTTTATCTTTCAATTCAAAAGGAGATATTTCTTCATAAAGGGGATCATTGAAAACAACCATGTTACTAGATTTAGTGGAAGAGTTGATAGGAATGTATCCTTGAGAGGAATCATTCGACTTATCTTTCTCATCACAACGAAATGGCATAGTAACAAGGTTTATGAGTTTTTGGTAAAATGAAGGTTTGGTATCTTTAGGGTTCAAAAACTCATCTAAGGCTTCATCTAATTCATCTTGGCTATACTCATAATCGACATAATTGTATACATCATAAATATGAACATCTTGCAAATAAAAATCCGACATTTTGAAATAAAAGTTGCATAAAACTTAAACACACAATGCAAAGAAACAAAGAAACACACTCTCTTTTTTTTTCTTTTTTTTTTCTTTTTTGAAAATGAACTTAAATGAAACACACACTAAATCTAGATCTAGATCTAACAAATGCAATGCAAGAGAAAGCAATAATAAGATTCACGTCGGGTTCAGCAAAATGTGTAGGGGAAAAAGCGAGACTAGGCTAACATGTCCTAATCCTACCTTTTGATACACATTGTGGAATACGAAAGAGCCTAGAGGTATCGCACAATTGGCTACTTCTTTTTTGTGAAAGAGAGAGCCACGGGCTACCTATTAGGGTTTCTATTCCTTTGTTGTGATTGAGAGATAAAATGATGCAAGTTCAATTCCTAACCTCAAAGTGCAAGTATGAACTAATAACAAAATTGCAGAATTGAAGTTAAACAATGGAAAGCTGTAAACACAAGGGCAAGACAAGAATGCAGATGAATACCTGGAGTTAAAATCTGAGTGAAAATGTTTGGGATGGGGGCGTGGGCACCACTGTCCTGATTCTGCTCCTGAAACTACACCTGAAATTGCTGTTTGGTAACCTGAAAAACTGTTTGAAACTTGCTGTCTGACAGAAGGACCAGGGCGCCCAGCGCCCCTGTCCCAGGGACCAGGGCGCCTAGCACCCCTGTCCTGGCAGGACCAGGGTGCCCCATGCCCCTGTCCTAGTCTTTTGCTCTAAAATTTGGTGTGAAGCTCCGTCTCGGTCCGCTTCCGTTGGATCTGCAACTTGCGGCGTCGTCCGAATCCCGAAACCTGCACTTATATCTGAAAAGGTATGGTGGGCAGCTATATAGGGTTTTGCCTTAGTCAAACCCCCGCTTTGGTGATTTCCACCTCCACGAATAGCCAAGTTGTATTGTAAAAGTAGTGTGTGTGCAGACCTTGTGTTTGTGCAAGATCCTAAAATGCAAGTAAGCAAACTAGAGCAACCTAGAAAGTAAACCCTAATTGCTTGTAGATGATAATGTATATGCTCCAAATCAAGATCAAAGTGATCTAAAGCATGAATACAAAAAATGTAATGAAGCTTATGCAAAGACTTGAAAACAACATGAAATCATACCCAACCCAAGGGAGGGGTACAAGCCAATCTTCAGTCGGTGATCCCTTATTGCTCTTCAATGCCTTCAAAGCCCTAAATGGATGAATGAAATTGATGAATGCTTGATGGATGAATGTTGAATGTTGTTGAAGTCTTCAAAGATCTACTCTTTCGCTGCATAGAAGGTCCTTGAAACCAAAATTCGGATCCTTTCAAATGAAGAAAGAGATCTCTTATATATGAAACCCTAGGTCTTAATTTCAACTTTTGGCCGACCTAGAGATTGAATCTCCCGCCAATATCTTGGGGTTAAGCATTATTTTATGATTGGATTGCGCTCGTCAAATTTCAGGAAAAATGTCCGGGACCGTGTGCACTCCAGGTGCCATGGTCCCGACAACTTTTCACCAAATTTTCAGGGCCGTCGGATATGATGATTTTAGAGAGAATCCCAAAGTTACAGGTGATTTCGAGATGTTTTGACCCCCGAAATCAAGCCCCCAAGTTCAAAATAGGACCTAATTAGGTTTTTTGATTAAATGATGTATTAGAGGAATAAAATTAAAGGGGCATACTTTAATGAAAGGGCCCAACTAGAAGATGATGAAATATGACCTTAGACCTAATTAGTTTGATTAATTAAGTGCTAAAGGGGAAATGCAATGCAAAATGCAAAATGCGCCAAGGCGGGTGCTAAACTAGGTGTGAAATTGTACCATCCTAGAAAGTGCATACAATTTACGACGCTACAGATATCTTGCTAGGAGTAGCTTTAAGTTGTTCAATAAGATCATACTCTTTACTAAGAGTTTGTGAGATACGAGTTGCTGCTGGAAGAATAAGTTGAGAAGTAGGAAGTGGAGAAGGGATAATCAAAGGAGGATTAGGTTGCCTATTATTCCTTGTATTATAAGTGTGGGCAATTGAATTGTAACTCTCTTGGGTGATTTGTTTAGAATACTTATAAGGACTCTTAGTGGGATATCCTCCTTGCATAGTAGTAACTGATTTTTTAGGAGTGCAAAAGGCATCATTACTATAACCACCGTGAACCACAAAGAGAGATTTGTTGAGAGGTTGATAATTTAGAGAAGGACTAGCACCTTGAACCGTGAAGAGGGGTTTATTAGGTGTTTCATAACCATACACATGTATCATATTGATAGAATATGGTCTGGGAACATGTGAAGAAGGTTTAGTAAAGATGAAATCATGAAGTGGTTTGTAAAGAGGATTATCAACCTTAAACATTTCTTCATGAACATGATTTTCTTTAAACTGAACGAAAGGGACATCCTCATAAAGGGGATTGTTTTTTATATTGAACCCTTGTAACCTAAGAGAATTCTCTTGTTCCAAAGTATCCTTACAAGGGGTATGAAATTTAGGAGAAGGATCAACATCATTCGTATGATAAATATTATTAAAAGAAGTGTTGATAGTCTCTTCTTGCACAAAAATGTTGTCATGAATAGAATCAATGTTAGGAGAGGGATTACCACTAGTCATTAATGTTTTGTGAGAGTTGAGAAATACAACACCACAAGAGCCTAAAGATCTCTACAAGCTGAATAACTTGTTACAAGGAGAAGCAAGGAAGCAAATAACACAAAAAACAATACACAAAAAATATGCTCAAAAAGATGAGAGCTCAATATTCACAAAATGTGTAATGTAATAATCCTTACAATACAATGAAAAGAATAAACCTCTAATAGGTCAAGAAGCCCTAAAAAGGAAAACCTAGGCTTGCACATAATAATTAATAAAAGAATTAATTATTATGCACCTAAAGTTAGCTTAAGTTTAAAAGAGATAAAGGGAACTTAAATAATTAAACAAATATTGTTTAATTAATCAAGTAAATACCTGAATACTCTAACACCCCCCTTAAGCTAGACTTAGGCAGAAGCTAAAACCTAGAATAGCTACTAAAAGAAAGAAAGATGGGTCCCGACAACAAGGCCTGATCAGGTACCCAAATACAACCAAATCTCTATGAACCGGAGAAATAGAGAAAACCACATGGTAAAAAAACTCTACTCCAAAAAGAGATGGAAAAAGCAAGAAGAAGGACTGAAAAAGCCTCCAAACAAGAATGTTCCAAAAGGATAGGAACAAGACAGGATCAGAAGAATCACTAAAGCATGAAGAACCTACAAACATTGTCAAATAATAACTGCTGATCTGAAGAACCTCCATTGAAATAGAACATGACCAGGTAGTGAAGACTGCAATTTGTATGAGTGCCCTCAAATGACACTACTCAAATCAGAAGGCAAACAACTGAACTCAAAGATACAGATGGCATGAGAAACCAAAGCCTGAAGAGTTGATCAATCGAACCATGAAAGCATTAGAACCAATAGGATAAACCTCCCCATAATACTAAAGAGGGAGAGGGATAGGTACAATAAAAAGAATGACCAACAACAACTGCACGACGAAGAAACAGGAAAATCAAAGGCATAGAGAAAGTACATAGTGTTGTGGAAAGAACACTCACTTGACACACAAAATGAGGCAAATTTCAGGGAAGGAACACTCACTTGACAAAGGTGGATGGAAAACAAGGCAAACATCAACCCCCTCATGGCACTTTATAAGTAGTGCATGTACAATAAGGCACAAGATGTGCAAGATCCCAAGTAAACAATGCATGATGGCACTTTATCTCAATGTGTTTGCATAAATGAAATGCTAAAATGATAATAAGACTGGAAATAGAAAGAAGAACTAAAACTGATACATCCTACTCAGAGAAGAGATCCTAGGACCTAAAACAACCAATATATGCACTAGAGTGCTGAAAAGCAAAAAACTAAAAAAAATTCCTGGAGCAGAATCTGGAAAGAAAACCCATATGGCTAGAAAGTAAATAGAACAATCTTTCCAGAAATATAAAGTTTTTAAAAAATGGAGGTCGGATGCTCATTTTATGGCTCCCGGAGTGCAAAAAGGAGACCCCACTTTGATTGGAAAAAAAACATAGTCAAACAGAAAAATTGGAAAAAAATTCCAACACCACGAGGTCCAACTCGGAACCATCTTTCTGACGCCTATTCTCTTTTGAAAAAACGAATCCGTTTGCCCAAGTTATGGCAAAAAAAACCAACCCCCCCTAAAAGAGGCAAGAGGGAGGTGCAACGGGGGCAGGGCCGGGCGGAGGTGGCCCGTGGGCGGCACTCCAATGGTGGGTGGGTGGCATAGTTGTGGCCAGAGGGTAGTGCACTGGTAGCAGGCGGAGCTATGGTGGTAGCCGGCAAAGAGGGCACCGGTGGGAAGAGCACCGACGACGATGGGAAGGGCGTCGATGGCGGGAAGCACATCGGCGGCAATGAGGGGCGCAAGGAGGCCGCGGCGCTAGAGAGGGTCATAGGTGGGGGTCGACAGGTAGGGCACCGGGGACCGGTAGGCAGGGCCGGGGGCTGATGATGTCAGAACTGCCACTGGTGCCAAACCTGCAGTAGGCCAGGGGGGCCCACGGTACCCTGCGTACCAAGGGGAAACCCCCCAAAACAAAAGTTTTTTGATTTTTTTTTTTGAAAAAAGTCTTCGCTTATGTGATTTTTTTATTTTACTTTGATTTTTTTGATCAAAAAATCATTTGGCTTGGATGCAATAAAAAGGCATTTTTTTATAAATTTTTTTTTATTGAACTGCGTGTCAGGTTCGTATGACCTGGTACTAGAGAAAAAATACTCCCAGAGGCTCGAGAGCCATAAATGGTCAATTTTTACATGACTATAGGGGTTTTTGGGCCTTCTGAGCATGATGGTGAGGTCTGTTTAGGCCCAAAGTGCTCAGAAAAAAAGGCCTATCCCTAAGTGCATAAAAAAACTTCTTGAAACCCCAAATCTGCTTCCAATGCAAAAATTCTCAAAACAAGAACATATAGCTATAGATCTAAAGCTCTAATACCATGTGAGAGTTGACAAATACAACACCACAAGAGCCTAAAGATATCTACAAGATGAATAACTTATTACAAGGAGACGCAAGGAAACAAATAAGAGAAAAAGCAATACACATAAAATATGCTCAAAAAGATGAGAGGTCAATATTCACAAAATGTGTAATGTGATAATCCTTAGAATACAATGAAAATAATAAACCTCTAATAGGTCAAGACACCCTAAAAAGGAAAACCTAGGCTTGCACATAATAATTAATAAAAGAATTAATTATTATGCACCTAAAGTTAGCTTAAGTGTAAAAGAGATAAAGGGAACTTAAATAATTAAACAAATATTGTTTAATTAATCAAGTAAATACCCGAATACTCTATCATGTTTCATACCTAGAAGGAAGATTATTGAAAGAAGGTGTAATGTTAGTAGGAAAGATACGCATCATATCATCCTCTATCGCCAAATCATCTACATGGGAGAGGTACTCTCTAGGAGAAGGAGCAACATTACTCTTAAAGGATTCATCCTTGGGAGGGAGATGTTTGAAAGAGATATTAACAATCTCTTCCTAAACTAGGGTATCCTCATAAGTAGGACCAAGTTGGAGAGAGGGAAATGCTTCATATTTAGAGGGAAGATCATTCAAATGAATAGAAGGCGAGGTGTTATTAAGAGAATTGTCAATCATATCACCCTCTTTTACCATAACATCATCTTCTTTGACCAAGGCACTCTCATAGGGGAGGGACAAATTAAGAGAATAATCAACACCATCATCTAATGGTCCATCCCAAATAGGAAGATCATTGAGAGAATTTTTATAAATGTCTCCCTGCACTATTGTGTCCTCATGGGTAGAGACAATTTTGGGAGAGGGAATAGCATTATTTATTGATGCTTCATCTTTGAAAGGTAGAGCATTAATACATGTGTTATTGAAATCATCCTCTTGCCTCAAAATGTCCTTAGTAGGATCTTTAAGAGAGGGGTGGAGAGTAATAAGAAGGTCTAAGAAACTATCATGATGCAAAGACAAGTCAGTCGAAGGCTGACGTAGTTAAAATGGGGTTCAGGGCAGCGCCCCGAAAAAAAACTTGGGCATGAAAATATTTGAAAATATCCCTTTTTTATATAAAATGTAATGAAAGAAACATTGCAAGAAAAAAAAGTAAAGTAAATGTATAAGCAATGAAGCAATTATGTACTTAACTAAGTGGAAACATAAAAGTTCATAAGTTATATGTTTAAGAAATGAACACACAATGCATATAACAATATTTTTGAGATTTTTATGTTTTTGATAGAAAAGAAACATGCAATAACAAGATCTAATGAAAAAAGTCAGATCTAAGAAGGTTGGATTCACGTCGGGTTCACAAAAATGTGTAGGACAAAAATGGAATCAAGTAAACTAAGACCTAATCCTACTCTCATGCACACATTGGAATACAAAAGAGCTTAAGGAGATGATTCACTTTGACTACTTCTTGCAAGAGAGAGTCAAGGAATATCTTTAGGGTTTCTATTCCTTTGCTGCTATGAAGAGGAGATGTGCAAATGTAATGAAATGATCAACTAGGCTAGGGAGATAATTAAAAGTGTAGATATAAATTGAAATATAAAAAAATACAGATCTAAAATTGAGACACAGAGTACAAAGAGGGAAATTGATTTAGATGTATACCTGTCACCAAAATTTGGGCTTGACTGAGTAGGACTAGGGCGATTACGCCTTGGTCCCTAAAATTGTGCAAAGCTGAACTTTTGGATTTTGGGATTTGAGACCTTGTACTGCGGAATTGCCACAAGAAGCAAAAAACCCTAGAGGACTAGGGAACCATGCTTTGGTCCTAGAAAATTGAGACCTACCTCCGGCCTTGAGTTTGCACCTATATGTTCTGTCGGTTCCAAAGATCATCCATTCGTCGAATTTCTGTACCTACACCTGCAACTTGAAAAATGGTGTTTGGGTGGCTATATAGGGTTTTGCCTTAGTCAAACCCCTTGTTTTGGTGATTTCCACCTCCACAAATAGCCAATGTAAAGTTGAAATGTGTGTGTGCTAGAGCCATGTGTGTATGCAAGATCCTAAATGTAAATATGGAAATATACCCTATGCTTGGAGAGTAAACCCTAAATGAGTGTAAATGTAAATGTAAATGCTTCAAATCACAAATGCAATAATGGATCTAAAGAATGAATGTAAATCTGAAAACAAGTGTTGTGAAACTCATATGGAGACATGAAAATATCATGAAACCATACCAAACCCTAAGGGAGAGGTACAAGCCAATCAACAGTCAGTGATCTCCTATTATTATTTAATAGCTCCAAAGCTTTAATTGATAATGAAAATGGTTGATAAAGGTTGATAAAATGCTTGATTTATTGATTGAAGACTCCACATAGCCTGTACTTTCACTTCATAAGAGGCTCCTTCAATTGCTTGTGGATGGATCTTTCAAATGAGGAAAGAAAAGGCTATATGTATGAAACCCTAACTTTGTTTTTTTTATCACAGGCCGACCTAGAATCAATATAATTTTGCAATCCTTTGGATTTAAACATTATAATATTGCCAAAACATGATCCTGAAATTCAGGGAGAAAAAATAGTGACCGATGTGAATCACATCGGTCCAACCAACTTTTTTCCAAATTTTTAGGGATGCAAGGTATCATGATTATAAGGTGATCCCCAAGTGGATGCAACGATTCAAGGTGTTTAGATATGTGAAATTGGGCCTTGAAGGTAGAAATAAGACATAATTAGGGCTTTCGATGAATTGATTAATTGAAATAATAAAATAAAAAGGGGCACACTTAGGATTAAGGGCCCAATTTTATGATTTGTAGAGGGATGAAAGAAGACTTTAGATTGAATTAAATTAATTAATTAAATGCTTAAAGGGAAATTAAAATGTAAGATGCAACACACTAAGGCGGGTGCTAACCTAAGCGTGGAATTGTACCACCCAATTAAGGGTGTACAATTTATGATGCTACAAAAGGCAATTCTAATTTTTGAAATATAAAATTATCACACCAGTATCTAGTGAATGGATATTTTTCATAATTTTTTGTTACATATAATTTTTTTAATTAATTTTTGAAGACATAGTAATTGTAATTTGCACAGAGGTGTATTCTGTAATGCATAACTTTTTTTGTATGCATTTGAATTAACTTCTTATTTTTGTGATGAAATGGGGATAGCAATACCTAGTAAAAGATATTTTTTTACAATTTTTTTTCTCTATTTTTTCCTTTTTCCACGTGTGAAACACAATCCTTAAGGTTTGATGAAAAACCTACATTCATAAGAAATAAAACATAAATATATTAATAAAGTTAAATATATTATAAATTATACTATTTGGAAAACTTATAATAAGGACTAAATACTTAAAACAACAAAACTTCTAAATGAATTCATTTGACCCCCCACAAGCTAATGTAAAATTGGTTTTTTATTAGCATTTTGATAGGTGTGAAGGAGACTCCATTGCAGGTATGATTTAGAAGCATGAGAGGTTCTATCTAAGAAATTTTGATCTAAGAGCCTTTGATCTAACTCTCCTCAATTAATTACTTCAAATAGTACCTCTTAAAGTTTAAATGATTATATTTTCTAAAAAATGTATGATTTCAACAAAAATCAGGATGTACCAAAAAGTGTAACCCAGTATTGTGGGATCACCTTAATTGTAATTTTTTATTTATTGGTGAATGGTTATATTTTTTATTATTAGAGATCAAAAATGTTACAAATCGTGGTACAAAATAAAGCTTTGTGCAGTACCCCCTGAAAATATTTCAGAGCAAAATGTCTCATACCAATCAGTTTCCAGAGATCATCCAGCATACATATACAAAGTTGACAAAGATATATACTAGCCTATACAAACACGATTTATAAACTAAACCAAAAAACTGCATGTACCACCCATTAATTTGCAATCACGAAATCATTGCCTTTGTCCTGAGAGAACTCCCCATGAGCAGATTCATCTTGTGATTGTTCCTCATCCATGCGCAACTTGGGAGGGAATCCAATCCAAAGGGTGGCATCGGTCTTCTTCTTGGTACCCTTTGGTCTTCCACGTTTGCGCCTGGAGGAGGAAGAACCTGAGGTCATAGGAGTTCGCTCATTATGAGGACCCCATTTCTCAAGTTCCTAGCAAAGATTCTTCACTTCAAATGCTTATACATAGTCCTTTAACCTTAACATACCAATTTGGGTTGAAGCACACCTCAATTCCTTATTTTTTCATCGATCTCCATATGAGAAATGGATGCAGAGGTGGTCAGTATTCACCCACATGGAGCCATAATCCACTAGTGCTGAAAAAACCCTACCCATCCCTTGCAATTTCCATCAGCCACTCAAAGTCACCACACCACTCTTCGCAAAGATAGCTTTCCACTAGCCAACAAACGACCACCTTCTTCTCCAGCTCGAAGCACCATGTTGTAAAGTTGATGCAATATCTACATTGCACTGATATTTGAAAGTGGCCTTCAGGTACTCCTCCCCTAGAATAATCTTCACCCTCGTCAAAAACTCCCTGCCTTAAAATTTGAAGATGTTCATTAGACGCTCATCTGAGATTGCACCCCAGAATGACACCATAGGCTTAGAGGCAGTGAGGGAAAAGTTAGCATCCATGCTTCGTGCAGGAGTATTGTGTCTAACAATGCAAATAAGGCAATCACTAAAATGATCACCTTTAGCAACTTATCGCTCCAAATTACATACCATCTTGAGCCCGTACTTACCGCCAACTTAAGACATTTAATTCTTGTGTATGAAGACATGAGAAAAAATTAGTGAGTCCAAATTTCCAGCACTATAATGTTCATTAATGAACCCAGGTCTTCTCATCCCACTTGGTCGCCGAATTGGCCTACCACTTGCATCAAAAATTCTGCCACCTTCATACGATTTCATAAGGCAACATCATCTAGCCCCCTTGGAAAATGTGGTCATCTCTTCACACGCATAAACAAAATATAAAGAGATTCAATTAATATTTTCTAGCCAGATAATCTCAGAACAATAAATCTGTCATCCTCACTCAACGTTCCATGCCATTAATGGCTTCAAAAAATGTTTTCACTTCCTATACCAAGCAAATGCCATTACCAT
The DNA here is from genome assembly GCF_030272615.1 of Cryptomeria japonica. NCBI lineage: Eukaryota > Viridiplantae > Streptophyta > Pinopsida > Cupressales > Cupressaceae > Cryptomeria > Cryptomeria japonica. The sequence goes on from NC_081414.1 coordinate 639,771,431, forward strand.
GAGAAATTTTTATTCAAAAATCCTCAATGAATTGACTGTTCCCTTCGAATTTCAGAATTTGAATTTTGCCTTCTTGGATGTTGAAGGCATGATTGGCACATGCATCAGCCTCCTAGTTACCCTCTCTCCTAATATGCAAAATCCTGAAGCTTTGAAAAGAATTCAAATTGTGTTTTATGTGTTGAATGTATTTGTCAATTTTCCAATTCTTAGCTTGGCCCTTAAGGATAGCATGAATGATAATTTGCAAGTCACCTTCGAGGTGAAAGTTGGAGACCCCTAAAGAGCTCGCCAACTGGACAGCTAGGAGAGCTACTTTAGCTTCAGCCGCATTGTTTGAACCTTTTCCCAAGTTTTGAAATCATTTTGCTAGTATCTTTCCATTGGCATCATGAGCAATACATCCTACACTTGATGGTCCCAGGTTGCCCTAGGCCACACCATCAAAGTTAATCTTAGTCCAACCCTATTTGAGAGGGCTCCATGATGCAATTCTATGTGTGGTTTGGATAGGATTAACTCTAGAATTCCCATTAACGAGCCTAATAATTATTGTAATATCAATTCTATTTATAATGCTAATTCTAATTCTAATTGTAAATAATCAAATTACTTAATTATTATTATTGTAAACTTACATTATTTGAATAAAATTTATGCAAAATTAATTATAACCTTGATTTATTAACTCTAATATTTGGGATAGATAATAAAATTACTCTTAGACAAAATTGTTAATTTCTTTTTTATCAGTAAAGGGTCATAGCCATATATAGATTTATATTAATTATCAAAAAATTACATTTGATTGCAGAGAAGTCAAGCAAGGCTCCAGTTCTTCTACCAAATATGTATAACACACATAGCTATTAAAAAATGTCATGTTCCTAAAGACCCTATCCACCATATACATGTTTATCGCTCAAAAAGAATAAAAAAATATCTTGTTCTACCAAAATCAAGACCATGATTATAAAATTGTCTTTGAAACTATACATTAGTATGACAAAAAACATCAGCTATCTAACTAAACCTACACCTAGTAGAAATCTGGTAAAAATATTCAAAAAATAAGTAGGCCAACTTAAACACCAGCTAATACTTTTCCTTTGTCTCTATAATTAGGGGAAATGAGGGGCTAGCAACACCCGAGCTCGAACCATGTTGGAAAACCACACCAACAACTATAAAATTTGATGCAGGAGCAACCCTGGTTCATAGAAATCTTGCATCAATAAAAAATATTCCCTTTCTATTTGCAGTTTCAACATTTGTTTCTGTGTGTCCCAGATTTGGCTCACCGGAACTTGTGGAGTTGGATTTTACTTGAAGACTTGATCATCTTCCTCATTCCCAAACCATGGACCATTTGGATCATTTTCCGGCAAGTTATTGCTATCGGTTTCCAAGACAGTTTTATGTTACTAGTTGCCTGGACCTATTTGCTTTGGTGATCTACCGGATCCCCTTTCATAGCTTGCGGAGCCTAAAGCATTGATTCTGATGTTCCTTAGCACGTGGTCAACCTTTTCTCATGATCTACACTTCATCCTTTGTATTTTTCAAAGGAATTCCTTTGGCGAAGGCCGACTTTGTTGGTTTTACACGTTAGGTCTTGTTCTTCAGGTTTTTATCCCTTTTTGGGCCGACCGGATCCCCTTGATCATATAAATCATTATAATAGAGAATTAGAATGTAATCAAGAAGTTAGACTGAGCATAGAAGATAGATCTTAAGATTTGAGGTCCCGATTGTGACCTGTTATGTATTTTGAGCATGTTTTAGTAGACTTGTGAGCCGGTTTCTGTAACCCAGTTGTTATCGATTGGTTGTAATCAGTTTTCATGTTATAATTCAATCCGTTATGCATTGCCTCCATCATGTCCTTTTGTTTCCATTATTTTTACTCTTGCTGACTGGTCTAGATTGATCTCTTTAAGGTCCCTCCTAGTCCGTGACTACTTCAAGTGGTATCAGGGTGAGCTTTTGTTCTGAAGATTGCGTTGTCCTGAGAATTTTGTTGTAGGATAGCGGACTATGGATCCGACTTGTAGCTGCAGAGGACTAGCATAAATATGGCATGAAGAGGAACTAGGAATGGTGGAGCGCATGGGAATGTAGACCATGTTGTGATGGAAATGTTGCGAGGAATAACAGCCTAGTTGGAAGTCATGGAGACAACCCAGAGAAGAGGCTTTTGAGGGTTTTGAGTAGGGTGAACACTAAACCTCGTTTTAGCCCACTAGAATATGATGGAAAGTTGGATTCAGATGAATTGATAAATTGGATCTTGGAGATGGAGAAATATTTTGATTTTGAAAACACTGGAGAAGAAAGGAAGGTGAAAAATGCATGTACCCGTTTGAAGGTCATGCATCTCTTTGGTGGGAGCATTTATAGGTTGATAGAAAAAGAAGATGTAAAGAGAAGATCAAGACATGGAATCAGATGGTTGCTAAGTTGAAATCAAAATTTATGCCAGTTGATTATCAAGTGAATCTGTTTCGAAAGTTGCATAATTTGAGACAGAAGGAATCTAATGTGAAGGAATACACCGAAGCATTTTACAAGTTGAATATCAAATCCAGACATGTTAATGATGAAGTTGAACAAGTTGCAAGATATTTGAATGGATTGCAGGTGTCTATACAAGATGAACTCAGTTTGATCAAATTACAGTGTTGAAGAGGCTTACCAATATGCCCTGAAGGCAGAAGAGAAACTAAACAAAAGACATGAGCAGAGGCAAAGAGGCAGAGGTGGAAGGTTTTCCGGAGGAAGATTTCAAGGAGGAAGAGGATATACCAGAGGTAGAGGAATGTGTACAGACCAAAACAAGGACAAATAAGTGAGCAAAGAAGGTGATTCATACCAAAAAGATGATAGAAATTTCTACCAGAGGAGAAAACCAGATAGCTACCAGAATGACAATTTTGGAAGACAAGACAAGAGAGTGTTTAGAGGAACTTGCTATAAGTGTGGAGGAGAAGGACATCGTGCTTTTGAGTGTAAGAAGATAGAGAATACCGAAAGAGTAGCAGTGGTGGAAGAAAACCCCATCGGATTAGATAATAAATCAGAAGATGGAGAAATGTTGATGATGAGGAGAGGTTTGTGTCATACCAAGAGAGATCAAGAGCCCTTGCAGAGGAAGAATTTGTTCAAGACCAGATGTAAGGTATCTTGTAAGTGTTGTAAATTTATTATTGATAGTGGTAGTTTAGATAATCTTGTTTCAGAAGAGATGGTGAATAAGTTGAATTTGGAAAGGTTGAAACACCCTAAGCCTTCTCAGATAGCATGGATTCATGATGAACATAAGTTGTTAGTAAGTGAGCAATGTTTTGTGAAATTGAAAAATTAGGAATCATCATGATAACGTCTTATGTGATATTATGCGTATGGATATTTATCATCTTTTGTTGGGTAGACCTTGGCAGTTTGATAGACATGCAATACATGATGGAAGGAAGAATACATACACTATTGTGGCCAATGGGATGAAGCAAACCTTTGAAGAGTGAAGTCTGTATGAATGCTAGAATCTATTTGGTGGATGGAAGGCAATTCCTGGATGGATTGAGACATGAGAATGCGTGTTTTCCCTTAGTTCTTAAGCAGACTGAGAATCCAGAGCATGAAGAGGAACAACTGGAAGAGATAAAAGATTTGATGACAGAATATGAAGACATCATTTTAGATAATATGCCTGATAGATTTCCACCTGTGAGAAGTATTAGTCATTACATGGACCTGGTTCTCGTAGCTAGTTTGCCTAGCAAAGTTGTACCCCGGATGACATCAGTAGAGAATGAAGAACTGAATTGATAAGTGCAGAAGCTGTTGAAGAAAGGTTTGATCAGAGAAAGCCTAAGTCGTTGTGCAGTACTAGCAGTATTAGCACCTAAGAAGAATGGAGAGTGGAGAATGTGCACCGATTCCAGAGCAATAAACAAGATCCCAATGAAATACCGATTTCATTTACCTAGGATGGATGACATAATGGATTGTTTGAGCAGGGCCAAATACTTTACAAAGATAGATTTGAAGAGTAGATATCATCAAATTAGGATCAGAGAAGGAGATGAGAGGAAGACAACATTCAAGACAAATGAAGGACTGTATGAATGGTTGGTGATGCCTTTTGGGTTACCTAATGCACCGAGTACTTTCATGAGGCTGATGAATGAGGTATTGAAGAAATTCTTGGGTAAGTTTTTTATTGTATATTTGGATGACATTCTGATTTTTCAGTAAGACAAAAGAGGAGCATTTGTTGTATTTGAGACAAGTTTTGCAGAGGTTGAGAGAAGAAAATTTGTTGATAAATCTTAAGAAGTGTACTTTCATGAAAGATGGGTTAGCCTATTTGGGATTTGTGATATCTAAGGATGGTTTGATGATGGGCCCTAAGAAAGTAAAAGCAATTGTTGAGTGGCCTACACCGGAAAGCATTGGAGGGGTAACATCATTTCATGGATTGGCTAGTTTCTATTAGAAGTTCATCAAAAATTTCAGTTCAGTTTGTAACCATATGAATGAGACCATGAGGGGAGATCAGAATGAATTCAAGTGGACCACCAGAGCAAACAAAATTTTTGAGCTGTTGAAACAGAAAGTGACTGAGTAGCCTGTGTTAGCTTTACAAGATTTCAATAAAGTATTTCAAGTGGATTGTGATGCAAGTGGAACAACAATAGGAGGAGTCTTGAGTCAAGAAGGGAGAGTAGTAGTTTATTTCGGTGAGAAATTGAATGATGCCTAGAGGAGATATTTAGTATATGATCAGGAATTTTATGTCATATTTCAAGCCTTCAAGAAGTGGAGACATTACCTATTGCCTGAGGAGTTTGTGTTGTATATGGATCATCAATCTTTGTAGTATTTGAATAGTTGGAGTAAGTTGAATCAGAGACATATGAGATGGGTATAATTTTTGCAGAGTTACACCTTTGTGTTGAAGCATAGAAGTGGGAAATCTAACATAGTTGTTGATGCACTGATTAGGAGAAGGAATTTGTTTACAAAGATGAGAGTGACAATATTAGGATTTGAGGAATGGAAGACCTTGTATGATGGTGACCTGGATTTTGCAAAACCTTGGAGAGCATGTAGAGAACCAATTACGGTAGATAGAAGCAAGTGGTTAGATTACTTCATTCAGGATGGGATGTTATTCAGAGGAGTTTAGTTGTGCATACCTAATAGTTCTATGAAGGAGAATCTGATAAAGGAGAAACATGGTGGAGGATTAGCCAAATATTTTGGTATTGACAAAACAATAACATTGGTGAGTGAGCATTACTTTTGGCCCCAAATTCATAAGGATGTTAGGAAATATGTACAAAGTTGTAGAGTTTGTCAAGTTGCAAAAGGTAGTAGTCATAATGTAGGATTGTATAAACCTTTGACAATACCGGTAAGACATTGGGAGGATATAAGCATGAATTTCATACTTGGATTGCCTAAAACAATGAGAGAGAATGATTCTAAATTTGTGGTAGTGGATAGATTCTCAAAGATTGCTCATTTCATACATTGTAAGAAGACATCAGATGCATTACATGTAGCAAACCTATTTTTCAAGGAAGTAGTGAGATTGCATGGATTACCTAAGAGCATAGTTTCAGACAAAGACACTAAGTTTTTTGACTATTTTTGGAGAACACTTTGGAAGAAGATGAAAACAGATTTGAAGTTCAGTTCTACTTTTTGCCCACAAACTGATGGACAGACATAAGTAGTTAACTGGATCTTGGGAAACTTGTTAAGATGTTTAGTTGGAGTCCAAACTGGAAGTTGGGATTTGATTCTTGCAGAAGTAGAGTTTGCCTACAATAATCTAGTAAACAGGAGTATCGGAAGAACACATTTTGATATTGTTACCGGAGTACATCCTCGAGGTATATCAGAATTAAGAGATATTAGCAGTGAAGACCGGAGAAGTTCAAAAGCAGAATAATTTGCAGATCACATCAAGGACTTACATATTCAAGTTAAGCAACATTTGAAGGACATGGATAGCAAGTATAAGGAGATGGCAGATGAGAAGACAAGACATAAGGAATTTGAAGTTGGTGATGAAGTGATGGTATATCTGAGAAAAAAAAGATTCCTGATTGGAACTTATAACAAATTGCAGATGAGAAAGTTTGGACCTTGTAGGATTTTGAGAAAGTTCAGTTCTGGGAATCCATATGAAGTGGAGTTATTAGATAGTTTGAGTATTTCACCTGTGTTTAATATTGTAGATCTTCATCAATATCATGAACCAGAATTCGGTGAGGAGAGTATTACAAACTTAGAGAAATAGTTTCCCCAAAAGGAACCGGATCAGATTGAAGTCATTTTGCATAGTAGGATTGGGTGTAGTACCCGGAGCAGTTAGTATAAGGAGTATCTTGTGAAGTGGAAGGACAAACTAGTTGAAGATTCATCTTGGATTTCTCAGATAGAGGTAGACCACCTTGGTTTTCCTCCAACCCCAGCAAAATGTGAGACTCACTTTTTTTTTAACAACCTCGTATGTCTGATACAAGAGCATCCCCGGTTCATAGCAATCTTGCATCAACCAAAAATATTTCCTTTCTATTTTTCTTTTTGTTTGCAGTTTTGGCATTTCTTTATGTGTGTCCTGGATTTGGCTCACCAGAACCTGTGGAGTTGTATTTTAATTGAAGACTTGATCATCTTCCTTATTCTTAAATTGTGGAGCATTTGGATCATTTTCCAATAAGTTATCGCTACCGGTTTTCGAGATAGTTTTATGTTACCAGTTGCCAAAACCTATTTGCATTGGTGATCTACTGGATCTCCTTCTGTAGCTTGTAGAGCCTTGAGTGTTGATTCTAATGTTCCTTAGCATGTGGCCGACCTTTTCCCATGATCTACACTTCATCCTTTGGATTTTCTAGAGGAATTCCTTTGGTGGAGGCCGACCTTGTTGGTTTTACATGTTAGGTCTTGTTCTTCGGGTTTTGATCCCTTTTTGGGCCGGTTGTATCCCCTTGGATCATATAAATCATTGTAATAGAGAATTAGAATGTAATAAAGAAGTTAGATTGAGCATAGAAGATAGATCTTAAGATTTGAGGTCTCGGTTGTGACTTGTTCTATATTTTGAGCATGTTTTAGCAGGCCTGTGAGCCGGTTTCTGCAACCCAGTTGTTACTGGTTGGTTGTAATCAGTTTTCAAGTTATAATTCAATATGTTCTGCATTTCCTCCATCATATTCTTGTGTTTCCGTTGTGTTTACTCTTGATGACCGGTCTGGACTGATCTCTTTGAGGTCCCTCCTAGCCGGCGACTGCTTCAAAATTCATTTCAACCTCAGGATCCATTTCAGGCTCAGCCTCGCTAGAATAGTCACTGCCCAGCCCATCCAAACCTTTATCATATTTGTATTGCACAACCTAATCTACTTCTTCATCCACAGTGTCACCAACAATTTCACCCAAGAGCCCATATTGGGTAAATACCATCAACTATTTTAGAAAACCCAAGCTCCTTCGAACTATCGATTTCCTAGTATCCATGTCGCTTTCTCCCACACTATAAGGATTGGGAACCTTGAGACTTCTTTCCCAATGTACTTAACCACAAAATATGCTCGAGATAGGGGATAGTGAGATTCTCATCCACATTTTGCACCACTCATTCAAGGTCCCCTAGAAAGGTGTCGTTGAAAACCCTCCTACACAACTCCTTGGCAACCACCTTCTGCTCTCCAATTGTCAAGACGGTAGCAAGGAATACAACCAGAATATCTATATTGACCATGTATAATATCTGTGGTTCATTCTAAGAAATTCTCAACCAAAAATTCACTTGACTGCAAAAATAAACAACTTGTGGGAGTAATTCAACACCTCGCTGAGGTGTTTGTTAGTCATTAGCCCAAGAAAATATATTTGCCTTTTGTTCACAACAAGCCTGAAGGGCGAATCCATGAGAGCAGAGATCGAGAATGTAGGAAGAAAGATTGGAAATAAAAAACTCAAAGCATAAAATGCATCAACATTCTCTTAGAGGGCTTTATATATAGAAAAAGGCTCATGTCAATCCTCTCATGTTCGGAAAGCATACCATATATGTCTTTTAATGGAAAAGTGTGTTATGAGCCAAACCATTCCAAATGAGGTGATCGTATAGGCCAAACCAAATAAACTCATTCCCTAACTGACCTTAACTAGTGAGAAACAAACTGCCAATAATTTGGGTCGCTGCCAACAATATGAACAATGATGACATAAGCCAACTTGGGATGCAGGTTTTATTACTTCAAAGAAAATATATTAACCACTCTCTAATTCCAAATATATAATTTGATCTAATAATCAAAGCTTGACGTGAGACATATCTACCCAACCATCCTGTCCTAGACAACTTGATTACCTCTCAAAAAAAGATTGCTAAGTTGGATACCTCTTTGCCACCTCCCCAAACCATGCCTTGTGAAGTCTCTATTGGAAGCTAATGCTCTACCCCCTTACTTCTCTCCATAGCATTGAAAATGATTACCAAGCTAAGCATCAAGGCCCAATTTTTCAAAATTAGCTCAATCTACCCCAAGATTAGCCTATTGATCTATAGCATTATTTCCCTCTCTATAGATATGGTTGATAGTAAAACCTTCAAAGAATTTAAGAAGTTCTAAAGCTCTGCCTAACATCACATTAAGCTTCCAGTTTGGATTTGATCTAGCTCTTATTGCATTAACTACAACTTTTGAATCCCCTTCTATTTCAATTTTTTGAATCTCTAAATCTTTGCAAAGAAGCAAACAATTTGTGAGAGCCTCAAACTCTACCATATTATTTGTATCATCCTCTAGAGGTTTAGCCAATTTGGCCACCATAGACCCATCCCAAGAATGAATAATACAATTTTCCCCTAAAGCCCCAGGGTTACCCTGGGAAGCACCATCAAAATTCAACTTAAACCAACCTAGTTTGGGTGGAGCCCAAACACACTTGGCTCTTTCAAGTTTGCTCTCTGGACCACCCTTACCAACAAAGGGTGGAATCTTCGTACCATGCCCCAATTCTCTGATCTTCCCATCCTTCTTGGTGAATTGAGAATCCTCAAAGGAATGAGTCTCAATTATGCTATTGACAGTGGACTTATTAATGAAACCCATTCCATCTTCTTTTCTTCAAATATTCTTCGGTTTCTCTCCTTCCATAATTCCCAAAAAATTAGAGAAGGGTAGAAAATCTAATGATCACCATAAGGGAACCCCTTATTCATAGAGGACCAACATTTAAACAGAATCAAGATATCATTAGGAAAGGGCAATAATCCACCCTAGTTTGACACAAATCCACTTCCAACATTTTCTCCAGAAGGAGCAACACAAGAAAATATGATTGACTATCTCCTTATTATGGTCATAGAGGACACATCTAGATGGGTCTTCAAACCCATTTTTTGAAACCATTTTATTGTGAGGATACGAACTTAAAGAGTTTCCCAAGAGAAGATCCCAACTTTAGGTAGACACAATTTATTCCAACACAACTGGATTGGAATCTCTATTTGTTGAAATTGTTTTTGATTAAGGAAAAACAGGTTTTAAGGGACCCGAAACCCACTTACATATCATAAAGAAAATCATTAAAGAAGAAAGAAATGACAGAACCAAGAAAGAAAGGCAGCAAAAGAACATCACAAAAGACAACAGCCAAAAAAAAGTACAGCAAAAGACCAGCAAGAAACTGACACATCTAAAACTAATCTGGTGAAAATCTTTATGGTCTCCTTAGCATACTTGACAAGCATCATCATAGAATTTTCTACCTCTTTAAGGTCTTTACTTTCCTGCACCTGTTGATTACCTTTAGTCTTCAACTCCAACACTTTAGCATTTTTCCTAGTTCTGCATCTGGAAGAATGTTGGATAGAGTTAGAACCCGACTCATCATCAACAATCATAGTATCTTTGTTCTACTTATCCTTCTCCTGGTAGGCAACCAACGCATTCATATTTTGGGAAGTCACCTTCATCACAACCAAGCTATGCTCCATGATTTTCCTCAGAGCACTCTCAATTTTTTGAACCATGTTGTTTATCAATTCATAATCAGACTCGCCCTTTTCTTTGAGAGTCTTCACCACATCCTCCAGGTGCTTCACATCTCCCTTTATTATCTCACCCGCTGACTAGTTCGGAATATCTTTTTCATCCTCTTCTTCACTGTTATCCTCAGAGTTTTCCTCTTTTCCTTTATCATTAATATCCTTAACCACATTATGAATTTTGAGCTCCAGCTCTCTTTGTTTTTCCTGAATGTTGGTAATATTATCAACCACCCATTTATGGAACTTAAACATTTCCAAAGAGTTGTTTCTAACAACATTCAAAATAGTATCTACATCCTCCATGTCCTGGGCAGAATCCTCAGGCCTAGGGTTGCCCTCCTCCATATTATTTTGAACCTCATCCTTGTTGTTTGTATCATAGGGACTCTTCTTCTCCTCTGACTCATCAAAATCCTCTTTAACTTGCTCATTATCCTTATCTCCTTTCTCACCCTCCACCACCTTCTCTTGCTCATGCTTCACCTCCTTCTCCACCTCTTTCTCTTGCTCCTGCTCAGGATCAGCCGTCTCTTCAGCGTCTTCTTCAACTTTCTTACTAACCCTGAATTTATTTTTAGGGGGAGGATTGGTAAAATCCTCATCAGACTCAGAACTGTCATCATCCTCAGAGATATGGGCATTCTCCAGAAGGGGACCATCCTTATTGGCCTTAACTTTATCCTTAACATACTCATAAGTTAACAAAATAAGACCTTGGTGGGCAATGCGGTAGGAATTGGGTTTCTTAGCATGGTCAGCCAGACTGTCATTAAGGGAAGAGGCCAAATAGAAGGGTAGAGAAATCTTAGAACCATGGCTTAAGTGATTAAGGATAACAAAGTGATAATTATAGACTTTCGAGAACCTACCATCAATAGTAAGATACTCCATTAACACTTTCAACATTTTCTGCCAAAAGGAGTTTACCTGGTTATGAAGATAATAGGAAATATTATCCTTTTTGGCAAGGCGAGCCCTTTCTTCTTCGTTCTTGGGGAAATTTTTGATGGCTTCCACCGAGAACTTACGATCTCTATAAAACTTGATGTCGTCCTTCTGTAAACTAGTCACCTTAGCCACCAAATCTTCATCCACACTCCAGGTCTGACCAAACAGAGTAACTCTATTATTTTTCCAACCCTTGGCAAAACCACAAGAAACGGACTTCTTGCTCCCATGCAATTTCTCCATATATTTTGTGAAGCCATTTTTATGCAGGCTTCTCCAAATTTTCCTTTCACCCTTCCAACTATCACAACTGGTGGGCTCATTATGGTTGAGATGTCCACCCATAATGTAGAAGCAGTTCAAATCAAAACCCTCAGGGGAGAAAAAACTAACTAGATGCTGAAGAACAGAGAAGCTGGAATCTTAAACCAAGGTAATTATCTTGTTTTTCAAGTAGCCCTTTAAAACATGCAAATTAACCCAGTACTTAATATGATAAGGCCTTTCACACCTATACTCATTAGTGATACGCCTGAGACAGGTCATCATCTAACAATCCGCCTCACTCCACACTCTCTCATTGAAGTCCAAACCAAAAAGGGTAATGATGAGATTAATATGTACATTGATCCTGTGATAAAATAATTGCTCTCGAAATTTATTCTTACATGATGACTCTCCGATATAATTAGCATCTTCCCCTAAAATGACCCCCTCATTAGCTAACAAAATGACTACCCTATTACCTTCCCTAAAGGTATGGTTAATAACCACACTATCACAAGAATCTAACATTTTTTTTTCCTTATCAATGATATTTTTGATATTCCGAGAAGGGGAACTAATACCTTTAATAACCTAAATTATATTAAGGGAATCCCCTTCCAGCCGATTTAAAATTTTTTTGAGATGAAGACATTTTAACATTGCCAGAGCTTCTGCAACATGGTTGTTTTGAATTCCAAAGGGAGAAGCAATCACAACAACACAAAAGCCATGAAATTTTTTGATAACACCTCCCCCATCAACATTACCCAAATTCCCTTTAGCTACACCATCAAAGTTCACCTTCACCCAATCATGAGGAGGAAACCTCCAAACCACATTATCTCTTCTACTCTTCAGATCAGACTTCCAAACCTTATTCAATAATTTCCATTATGTAAGAATCCTTTTATCATTATCATTCATATCAATATAACTACGCTGCTTGTTGCTTTTGTGAATGGTGTTGATGTTTTCTTTAATAGCCCTACAAATATTTTCAAAGACCGCCTGAGAAGAACACTTAGTCTCCCTAAAAATTCTATTGTTTCTCTCCTTCCAAATATGCCAATAGGTCATAGGAAGAAGAAAGGACCAAAGGGTCTTGATGATGGGAAGCTTGGTAGGGAAAATCCAATGCCAAAAGACTTCCTTAAAACTATTCTGCATAACCCAATCAACATTCCAATGCATCCACACTTTACCGCAGATTTCTCAGGTAAAAGAACAGTGAATGAACAAATGATCCACAGACTCAACCCCTTTTTGACATAACTCACACCTATTAGTGATCATAAATCCTCTTCTGGCTAGTTTATCAATAGTGAGAATCTTGTTATGAGTGGCAAGCCAGAAAAACATACTAAATTTAGGAATGAGGAATCTATTCCAAACTTTACTCCATATAGGGTTACAAGCTGGAGTAGATATCTTTTTGTAAGCAGAAGCAATAGTAAAACTGCCCCTAGGATTACTCTTCCATAAGAAGACATCATCTGAGTCTTTGCTGACAAAAAAGGACAACAAATCATGCTGGAGTGAAGAAAATCCAGCATAAACAACATCAAGTCTAACCCATTTATTCTCCTCCCAATAATTACAGACCATAGAACCAAACCTCCTTTTACAATCTTCAATGATATGGCTACAATCCTGGTTAAAAAGAGGCTCATCTTTGATCCATACATCCTCCCAAAATCTGATTTTGTTACCTTTGCCAAGGACCTAGCCAGCTCCGGCTTTAGCAACTTTAATAGATTTTATCATACTATTCCAAATAAAAGATCCAACAGGGATATCTTCATAATAGAGAAGGGAATGAATATGGATGTATTTGTCAAACCACACCCTACTCCAATCTCTCTTAATACCATAGGCCCTCTAAACCTGTTTGGCTAACAAAGATTTATTGAAAGGTTTAAGGGATTTGATTCCTAACCCCTCACTACTTTTAGGACCATAGACTTTATCCCAAGCAACCAAAGCAATCCTTTTCTTATCTTCCACACCAGACCAAAGAAATCTTTTCTGAATTCTTTCTAATGCTTCTGCAAATTTGACCGGTATACTAAACAAACTAAGAGCATAAACAGGTAGATTCTGAAGGGTATCTTGAAGAAGCTAGAGCTTACCAGCCTACGACAACATAGAGCCTTTCCATCCAGCCAATTTTTTGTTGAAATTATCAATCAAATAATTCCAGAAAGAGTTTGGAGGAGCCAAACCAAGAGGGAGGCCCAAATAAGTAGAGGGAAGCAACTCAACCTTACAGCCAATTGTGTTAGCAATCCTCTATTGCCTCAACAAGGGATTGTTGATGAAGTAAATAGTAGATTTATCCCAGTTAACCTACTGGCCAGTAGCAAGGGAATAAGTGTTGAGAGCATTTTTGAAGGCAGAAGATTCACTCACAGAAGAATATCCCAATAATATAGTATCATCAACAAACTATTGATGAGTGCAGAAGAAATTAGCTGAAGAGGGTTGCAATCCTTTGATGATCCTTTTCTCCTTCAACTTTTGAATCAATCTACTCAAACATTTCACCAAAATAGTGAAAAGAATGGGCGAGATAGAATCTCCTTGCCTGAGACCCCTTGAAGACTTTAAAAATCTGGAAGGAGATCCATTAACAAGAATAGAAAAACTCAGTGTAGATATCAACTCTCTACTGATTTTGATAACCTTCTCATCAAATCCAAAGGCTTCCATGATCCTAAAAAGAACCTGCCATTCGACCCTGTCATAGGCTTTTGCCAAATCTAGCTTTATGAGGAATCCCTCTTTGTTTGTAGCATTAAGAGAATGGATATTCTCATGCACAAGAATTATAAAGTCCAAAATCTGCCTACCTGGGACAAATCCTTTTTGCTCCTTAGAGATAAGAAGAGGAAGAACAACCAGCAATCTAGAAGTCAGGACTTTTGAGATTATCTTGTAAAAATAATTGCATAGACTTATTGGCCTAAACTTACCCATAGAGTTAGCTCCAGCCACCTTAGGAATTAGAGCAATGAAGGTAGAGTTGATTTCTTTAAGAATTCTTCTGGAACCAAAGAATTCTTTAACAACATTGACCACATCAGCCCCAACAATGTGCCAATATTCCTGAAAGAAAATCATGGGGGAGTCATCCGGGCCTGGTGCCTTATCCCCTTGGAAGGAGAAAACAACTCTTTTAATTTCATCAACTGAGGGGATGGCAGATAAAATCTTATTCTAATTAGGTCCAATAATCTTAGGAATATTTTCAACCAGATCTTGTCGCTTAACAAGGTCAAGTTCCTTGCTACCAGTCAGAAGGTTAGAGAAGAACCTTACAACTTCATCAGCTATATCATCATCTTTGACAAGATTTTTATCTTTAACAATCAATCTAGAAATTCTACTTGCCGCTTTATGCTTCATTGATGTCATATGAAAGAATTTAGTATTTCTGTCACCAGCCTCTAACCAAATTGCCCTGGATCTCTGCCTCCAGTAAATTTCTTCTCTTGAAATAGTGTTGTGTAATTTGGCTAGAACCTCATCTCTTTAGCCTTGGGGACATTCTTATAACCATGTTTCTGAATAGAATTTTGAATCTGATCTAATTCCTCCTTGAGCTTCCTCTTAGATTCAAAAATATCCCCAAAAACCTTTTTATTCCAAACCTTGATGTTTCTTAACTTTTTAGGAACTTTGAACATGGAAAAACCATCCACAATTATATTCTACCGTTTGGAAATGGAAGCTTTCAAGGAAGGGTGTGAGATCCACATTTTTTCAAACTGGAAGGGAAAGCAGTGTTTGCCCTTAATAGAATCAGCAACAAAAGAAATAGGATAATGGTCCGATCCAATTTTATTAATAACAAATAGAGAGCATCTATACTTAAGGACCAAGTCAGGAGTAATAAGAGATCTATGAAGCCTTACCTGGATAAGTTCTCCTTCATCCCTTCGATTAGACCAAGTGTAGGAAGCTCCAGAAAGGTCAACGTCAATGAGGGCATTGGCATTGATAAAGTCCATAAGATCAATCCTGCTATCTAGTTGAGCTTGGGTTCCACCAAATTTTTCAATTTCTTGCAGAGGAGTGTTGAAATCTCCCATCAAAAGCCAACTATCATGGGTAAAATTCCCTCTTTTCTATTGGATTTTGTCCCAAAACTTTCTCCAAGCAGCTTTAGAGTTGGGGGCATAAATGTTGGTAACCACCCAGTCATGTCCTTCAACAATGCATTTGACTCTCATAGAAATGATATTACCATCTTCATCAATCAGGTCTCCATCAATAGTTTTCTTATTCCAAAATATGGCAACCCCACCAGATGCTCCATTAGAACTACTACCACACACACCCCCAAGTTTAAAGAATTATAATTTTTCTACTTTTTCCTTACTCATTTTAGTTTCCTGAACCAGGATAATGTCCGACTTATGATCTCTGATAAAATTCCCAAGCACATCCTGCTTATGGAGACCATTTAGGCCTCTAATGTTCCAATAGATTACCTTCATTTGGAATGGAGAGAAATTTAGGCCATGAGTGGGGTACCAATATTATCTTGTTAATGTGAAAAATACCCAACCCCTAAATTAATTCACTAAGATTGTCACTTGATTAAAAAAAACTTCCAATGAGATCTCCTGACAACCACTTAGGGGCTCCAACACCCACTTACAAACCACTCCCCCTACTATGCTCCTAAAACGTAGGGATAAAATGTAAATATAAAGAACTCATGAAATACCCAAGATACAACATCACATAGATTCCATACCGAAAATCTGATCCACATTAATATTTTGATCCTTAGCACATTATTCCAATTGGATATATCTCGTGCAATGTCAAGAACACAAGGCTAACAACTCAATATACATAAAATCCCTCAAAATTCAATTAATTAGCTCTATAAAAGACACCACAAAAAAACATAGTCCCAAATAAAAGCTTATGGTCTGACGCAAACTGATTTGAACTTCAAAAATCAACTAGAAATATAAAAACAAAGAAATGGCACTTTTTCAAATATTTTAGCGCATTCACCACTTAAATTAACGCGTCTACTAATTCTTTTGGCACATATGAAATACAAATTGGTGCCTTTACAACATAGATAGGCGCTTATAAAACATAGAATGATGCATTCTCAACTCAAAATGGTGTATTCACAACTGAGAACATCGCATATGAGACACAAATTAGCACCTATGTTAACTACTTTGGCATATTTGACCTCTATTCTGGAGCATATAAAAACAATGACCAAAATACGACATAGAAATAAAATAAAAATTCATCGAGACTAACTTTAAAAAACCTCTAGACCCGAAAATCGACTTGAATCTAATAAAGAAAGGGGCGTTTTCCACCCAAAAACATAACTTCACAAGCAAAAAGCGAGAATCACAACTCATAAAATCTCAAACAACAAACACAACCTCTACAAGAAGAGAAACCCAAAACTCTATACACTCAAATAACAAAATATAAAATGGATACAAAGATTTTTTCTATAACAATCAAAATCTCAAAAACACAAATAAAAAACATTCTTTATCCATTTGAAGCAATACACATAAATAACACGTAATAAAAAATACCAAGGTAAAGACTCGGATTTATTCTAAAATTTCAAAGACAACATGCAGACAATTAACAAGCATTCTTTCTTTCGAAAACAAATGCATAAAAAGACAAAGATCTATATTAGATCGCCAACTTGGGAGAAAGAAGTAGACAAAATATTTGCAAAGGAAGGTGATCCCACATGATCAATCAATCCACATAAATGAACAATATTCTCCATGCATGCACAACAACAATGAAATATTTGAGAACAATTTCCAATAACCCCAAGCATGCATAAAAATCTTCTTCAAAACCAAGATCAAAACTTCCTTCTTCGAAAATCCAAAATTCCCCAAAATCTCCAAAATTTCTACCGCATTCTTATTTTTCCAGCCATTGCACAATAAAACATCCTCTTCCCAAAAAATCCTTAAAATCACAAGAAAATACAAGCAAATCCTAAAAAAAAAATCTTTTCCCTCTTGCATGAGTACTCAATTGGCAACTTCCCATGCAAAACACAAAAATTACTCCACCTCACAATTCGAAAGAAAAGAGAAAAATAAATAATAACTACCAAATTCAACTCCAAATTTCCAAAAAAATAAAAATAAACAATTAAATTCATAAATAAACATAAATATAAATACAATAATAATATAATTTTCACACACACAACACACACACACACACACCATTATTTATTAATTACGCAAAAGGATATGCATAGTAATTTATTAATTAATCACCACAACTCTAAAGAATCAACCCAACACAAAGGTTAAATAAAATACCACACGATACCTAACAAAGTGACCTTAAGCTAAACACTAGAATTGACAAGATACCAGCTAAGCTTAGAGTGTGATAAGATCATATGTCACCTCCGATCAAATGCCATTGGGATTAGAGACATGCTCAAACCTATGAGACCAGGTGGAGTTGATGCCTAGTACCTGCATCCTGCATAACAACAAACGTTTGTACACAAGATATATATAACATAAGGTAAACAAATAGGTGAAAGAGAGTCACAACATCACACCCTACTCATAAATTAGTGATGTGACATCATCCCTTTCACATCCTTAATAACAATGCAAACATGGCTAAGACATCACATCAACAATATATCATCATAACTAATATAAAGATAGAATAGGGTTAGCACATGGCACGCCATCATCATAAATAAATATAAGACACAACACTCATATAATGAATACACATAAATCACTAAACATGAATCCCAACACCATGATAGTCCCGAGTATATCATCATCTACATAGAAACATAATATATCAACTGTCAACATGCAATGTCTAACATCAAATTAGAAGCATAAAAACATAAACAAATCCATAAGCATATATCCATAGTATCATAAAAGAGTGTGTCATGGAAGGGAACTACATAGTATGGAGGATTTCAACTCAAGGGGAAGGTAGACAAGTCTCCCTTGAAGAGAAACCTGTTAGGTTTCTCAGCTATGTGGCTAAATCTCAATCTCTTGTTGCTCCAGGTATATATTTCATTCTCTATTGTCAGATCTAGGAGATTGTTCTTGTTAACCCAATTTCTAAAATCAATATAACGATATATCTCCTTCTAACCCCCCTCCCCCCCTTTTCTCTAACAAATGGAGGATAGCATTGAAATCCCCCCCCCCCTAAAATTATGTCTAGTAATGGTATATGATTCAAGAATGTACTCCACAATTCCTTTTTCTTGTCAGTAGAAATAGGACCATAAACATTGACTAACACAAAGACCAAGTTACTGACAACACTTCTAATCACCCCTCCAAGCCAATTGTTTCTTTCGGCTTGAATTTTGAAGGAGACCCTTCCCAGATTCCAGATGATAGATAATCCCCCAAAATCTCCCTCTTCTTGAACTGCTTCTACTTCCCAATTTACAAATCTTTTTTAAAATACAGTCATTTCATCTTTGGTCATTTTTGTCTCTTGCAGTAGAATTATCTTTGTATTTGTCAAGGAGATGCCACTCTTGACCAAATATTGTTTGTTAGGGGCATTTAGGCCCCTAAAATTCCATGTTAGGAGCATCATGGCTCCTTGGGAAGGCTCTTCCCCTTCCCTGCATTTAATAAAATGGTGATCTTAGTTTGGTCTCTTGTAGCTCCAGCCATCAGTTTGAGCTCTGCTAATGATTTCCTTTCCCTCCTTTTTCCTAAAGACTTCCTGCAATTTGGTTTATCTTTGTTTGGACAACACTTACAGATGCTAAGGGTTTCCTTTCCCTTAATCCCTTCCTCTAGCTCCTGGTTATTTTCTTCTCCAAATAACAAATCTTGTTCTTGTTGTCACCAAGATTGCACTCGAGTTCTCAAGCTAAAAGCACAACAATCTTGTGAAACATTAGAAGATTTCCAGGCCATCGACCTCTAGAGTGAGTTGGTTCTCTTTGTAAAACCTTATAGAAAACTAATCTTGACTGAGAAAAGGGATAATAAACTTGTTGAATAATGAAATCCCACTACTAATGGGAGGTGATACACCAATGGTTTGATACTACTTGTTGTCCTAAATTAATTATCAGCTGTCAAAGAACTAAAAAATTTGGATTCACAACTTAACTAAGATCATGAAATTCATTAATATTTCATGAGGAGGTTTGTAGTTTTCAATGTTGTTTGAAGGAAAATGACTTTCACAACCTACAACTTATTGAAAATCTAATAAACACAGCTCATTTAACCTGAATTAACTATGAAATTCTCTTGCTTAACAAAGCATTCATGAGATAAAGAATAAAGGATTTTTGCAATAAAATCACAATACTTTCATCAAATAACTTAATGACAATGAACAAGGCAAGAATATGCTAGAATAAATCACTGATTTTTATTGATAATCTAATAAAAATCTGCTTCTACAATGCTTTTAATTTGAATATACATGAGCTACAATTTCCTTGTTGGTTGAGTATGCAAGAAAAGAAAGAGCTAACTTAGAAATGAGAAGGAGATAAATCCTTATAGAATAGAAGTCTAGAAGAAGCTAAAGAAGAATTGATGTTGAATTGTTGGTCTCCACCTTGGACTCATCTTCAATTGCATGAAAAAATATTCTTGGGGTTGGATTTGAGTGAAATGCATGCAAAAGGCTACTTCAAATTGCTCAAAACTAACAACTAACTGCTGCAAAAAGGGTCTTAAGTGATGATTGATCCATGAGGGACCACTAATTGCACGTATGATGCTCTAAACTCCCTCAAATCTCCTTATTTTTAGGTTTAAACTGAATGATGCACCTAGAACTCCACCATTTTCTCCTTTAAGTTGATTGTTAAACTAAGGTGCAAAATGATTCAACTGCTTGTGAGCTCTTGAAACAAAAAAGGGTCGAATTTGATTGAAAACCAAACATAAGGAGACCTAAAAATTCTTTAAATAAATGGTTCATAAGTTCAAACTCCCTCTCAACTAAGGGATTATCCATAGGAAATCTCAAAATACAGTAGAAAAGTTGATAATGTTGTTATTTACTGCTTCATGACTGAGACAATGTATGGTCATTTCACTTGACTGAGACTGCTAAAGGCACTTTGGTTTCCTTGAAGCTCGTTGTTCCCTCTGAGTTTAAGATTACCTCCATTGGACATTGTTGAAGAAATATATGATTGGTATGCATTGTCTCTTATCTTTCCATGATAAAGATTCTGCCCTTTTATGTTGCAAATGACCCTACCCATTAACCTTTGGTTCTTTGGATATTTGATCATACATAAAAAGTATGGACCTCTATCTTATTTCTCTAATGATTAGACAGTGCTTGTATATTTTTTCACTGCATCTTTCACAAAAAATAACTCTCTTCTTAGTTCTTTTAAGAACTATCTCTATAGCATTGCCCTTAGGTATTCTTGTTGCTCTCTGTAGATCCTAAGCTATGCCATTGAAGTCTTTGGAAATCATTGTCGTATGTGATCTTGACAAAATGGACTGCACTTTATCCTTCTAAAACATCATCTCGGACTGCATTTTGGTCTTTTGTGTGCACTTTAGTCTTGATGGATGCACAATTGTCAAAACTTTGTATTTTGACTATCTTAAAGATACCTTACCATGACTTTCTCACAACTTTCCTTCACTTCCTTTTGTTCATATTTGTTGAAGACCTGCTCTTATTCTTCATACCTTCTCATTGACATTGTATTTGCTATCATGACTATTATGGCTTTATGTATTTGAATACTGCTACAATGCTTCTTTGGGCCTTCATTGTTGTGCCTCGATGTATGATTATGATTCATGCCCTCAACTGTTCATGCTCTCCTACAAATCCTTGGTGATGTCGCTATTTGATTCATGGAACTTTGCTTTGAGATGTATTTGATTGAGATCTTTTTTCTCCTTTGAAATCTGGAAAATGATTTTGTTTAGGCTGCTTTAAGACTGTGTTTGAATCATTGTGCTTACTTTCCTTGGCTGCTAAAACCCTTTCTAATTTGCCTTAAAGTGTACATTTTCTCTTTTGTCAACACCTAGGCTGCAAAATGATAATGTTATTGCCGTTGTTCTCTTTAATGTGCTTTTGAACACCATTGCTATGACTATTATTTTTGTTTATTTGCCTTTTAATGGGATTGTTGTAGCTTACCATTGATGCTTGTGAATACCCGCCAATACTTAAGATGTCACTGTCTTTGATGGCTCTTTTACTTGAAACCTTATAAAGTATCACCTCATGGAGCTCATGAACTCTTCATGACTATCATTCACTATTAGCCACCTTGAACTATGACTGTCACTAAAAGTGTCCTTCCTTACTTTATATCATGTTCACTGGTCTTACTTCAATTCACTATACTGCTCTTATTGTCACAGGTCTGTGATGTATAGGCTATGTTCCTAAATTGTAACCATTCTATGAGTTTTGGACTATTCATTGGATCTCAGTCTAAGACCTTTCTAGATGAGGATCTTGAGCTATCCTTGAAATTACTTGGTGACTTCCTTTGATGGTTGTCATCTACATATACTCTATCTCTACATCTTATCATTTCTGTATATTGTGTATATATCACTCTAGACCTCCATCTCTCAATGAGCCTCCTCTCTACTCTTATTACTATTTTTATGATTTTGTAACTATGTGTGATTGGTGATTGTCATGTTGGAGGTCATTGTTAAGACTTGTGAATATATGACTGCATTCTTTACCTAACGAATGAGGCACTCAATCAAGGTTATATCACTGTATTTTGATTGTGACTGAAACCTTACATGATTAGCATGGGTTGTTGCACTATGCTCTTAGTAAAGTCAAATCCCTTTTTATTTTCAAGCTCTATCCATGCGTAGGTGTTAGGATTGTGGTCATAGCATACTGTTATTCCTAAATTCTATCACCTTATGTGATTTACTACAGATCTTTGTGGAGTGACTATGACTATATATATGTTATTTTGAGGTAGTGAATACCTACTTTGTTTTGGATGGACTGCTCATATAATAATATTATTGAATCTCTTGTGAAAAGATTCATTGTTCCTTCCCATAGAAAAGTTTCTCTCCTATCTACTTATCCAGTCTTTAGGATTTCTCTTTATTTTTTTTACCAAACACTAAGGTTTGAAGCCTTAATCTTTATGCCCTTGTCAATAAACTCAAACATAATCCTCAATGAGTTGTACTTTCATCTCAACTCGTGCTCTCTGGCCTGAAAGTTCTATGACTATGATTGTTCAATGATGAAGGTTCATATTTGTCTTTGTGATTGGCTAATTGTGATCGGTGAATCTTCCTAAGATTTTCCAAACAACATCATGATCTTTAAGGTCTATCTTTTTTTCCTAAGCTTCACAGTTGAGTATGGTGTTTCCTCCTTCACTGTTCTTTGCTTGAAACTTTGCAGTGATAACTGTAGTTGAGTTTGTCAACATTATACCTTTTGTGATTGATCTAAAACCCTTTCATGATGCAATATTTTACCATGACTACATCATGGCTTTGATCTATGCATTGAATGTGAGCTCTACTCCTTACTAAAGTAGTCAAAACACTATGGATTTGCCCTTAAATGACTTTTGTCATTTATGGCTCATTAACTGTCATGGCTTTCTTGATACACTGTTATACCTTGAAAGAAAATATTGCATCACAAGAACACTTTGGATAGTATTTGTTGCACATATTCATTTATTTGATTCTTTTCTTAAGGTATTATAAAGAAAATCTATTATTGACAATGCATGGAAAACCTTATAGCATGAAATCATATTCTTTTGAAAAGTAAAGATGACAAAATATCTTGCAGAGTAGGTTTTTGGTAAGGCTTGAAAACCTATCTCTAACCAGTGTGTTTTCCCCTTTCAAATCAACTCCAGATATTTGCCCTCCTTTTGGTGACCACAAACTGCAACATGCAATTACTACTTTATGTGAAGACCTCTGGTGCAGCCATAATCCGGTGAATCCTCAAAGAGAACATACCAGATCATGCAGCAAGAGTAACACAATGGAAGCAACAACAACACATTGAGAAATAATAGAATCAAGTTTTTGCATCACCATATATTCATCATAGATCATCTGATAATGAACTGGTTACATGCAGGCTAACAAGCTAGAATACAACCAGTAACCAACTGGTTACAAGCAAGCTAGAATACAATCCATCTAGATCTCCAAGGGACCTCCAAATTATCAATCCCATAACTAGGAACTCATAAACCTCTCACTTACTACAAAAGATCTCATACATCAATATTTATACCCTTAAGAACATATCTAGGTCGGCCACAAAAGATTACATTTACCAAGATAGGAAAGTTAAACGTGGAAATAGGTTGGTCCCAAGAATGAAATAAAATCCCTTCAAAAAAGAACAACCAAGGAGCATGGATCAATAGGAAGGTTGGCCAAGGACTCAGGATCATCAAGAAAGACCCCAAATAGATCCACACGCCAAGAGATCGCTTCACACGAGAAGAAATCAACAAATAGTCGTTAAGCCAAAAACTGCTCTGAGAACCTAAAACAGTCAAACCGAAAGCAACATCTCACCAGTAAAGAACCCAAATGGACTGAGAATCTAGAATTAAGCAAAAGAACACACCTGGAAACCAAAAATCTGATCTGCAAAGAAAAGCAACCAGCTACCGAAAGAACACAGAAACTAAAACATTGAACTTGAACAAAACAAAACTAAAAAGAAATATTTTTGGTTGATGTAAGATTGCTCAAAGACTGGGGATGGTCCCGCATCAGACACCCCATGTAGAAAGAGATATTTCATGAGAGGCAACTCTATAACATCATAAAGGACTCAGGATATAAACCCCATGCTCATTTATGATCCAAACATATTCTTTATCTAGAAATCTCTTTCTTAGCTCATCTGAAACCTCAACTGGATTCTCTAACTCCTGGCCCTCTTTATTTCTTTTTTCTTGCTTTAGACCTACACACTATCTTTGACTAATGCACTCTTTCTTCTATAACTCTGATTTATTACTGCCACAAGACTTCATCTGGTCTGCCACCATAACCTTACTACCATCTGGTTTCTTCTTACCATCAGACTTATCTATCTGACCCTTCTGCAATTCTATGCCACCCTCTGGTATAACCTTAGCAACCGGTTTCTCCTTACTGCAACTCTTTTCAAGGCTCAGATTCATCTCTTCCTTCTCTTTCTCCTTCAAAGAGACCAATGTGATCTTCTGCCCATCCTTCTTAATAGTGATCAAGTTTCTTCCACAGTCATAGATAGCTCATCTATATAACTACCAAGGTCTTCCCAACAAGACATGACAAGCACTCATAGATACAACATCACACAAGACCTCATCCCTAAAAGGTCCAATATTAAAACTCACCAAACACCGCTCCTTTACTTCTAACTTTTGATCATATTGTAACCAACTTACCTTGTAAGGACAAGGGTTCTTAAGCCTCCTGAATCCAAGCTTCACTACCATCTCCTCAGACAACAAATTATCAATACTCTCACTATCCACAATAACCTTGCAACACTTGCCACCTAATTTGCACATAGTCCAAAAAAGACTCCTTCTCTGAGTATGTTTGGTATCTTCACTGATCTTCTCCATCATGACTCTTCTAAACATAAGGGATTCTCCTTACACCAGTGCACATTCAGTTCCGGTAACTTCAGCTTCCTGATCCTCATTTTCCACACAACTTCTTGCCATTCCCTGCTTACATTCATAAAATCTATGTCCAGTTTCTCCAAAATTGAAACATATGCCCAAAAATTCTCTACTGCTACTGCCACTCCCTTTCCTCTATGTTTTATGATCCGGTTCTTTATTCCACTTAGGTTTTGATTCTTCTTCAATATTTTGCTTCTTTGTACTCATCTGCCCCTTGAATCTCTCCTTCCCTCTAGGGTTATTTTGTTGTCTTCTTCTCACTTTCTCCTCAGCCTTCAAAGCATATTGGTAAGATTCCTCAACTGTGGAAATCTTCATCATACTTGTATACACCTAAAAATGGTCTGAAGATAATTAATTAAATAAGCAATTATTTAATTAATCTCTCATCCCCAATTTAATTAAATTCACTAAGCAATTTGATTAAATTTCCTTTCATCTACTTATTAATAAATCTAAGGATTTATTTAATAGGTTCATTTCCCCCCTTTAATTAATTAATTCCCTCATCCAAATCATTTCTTCTAAATCCCCTAATTAATTAAAACAAATCGAATAATGAGTTGTTGAGATTAATTATCCTTTTCCTATTATTTGAATTTTTAAATTCAAATTCTCCTAACTTCTACCACTCCTAAACCTAACCATTTCTAAACCTAACCCATTCTACCCACCCCCATGTCTCCTTTCATCCAACATCTTCTAGAACCTTGTGACACTTGTCACTAACTGTTCCCTTTCATCTAACTCCTTCTAGAAGCCTCTTGACACTTGTCACCATAGAGATGACAGATGTTCCCTTTAATCCAGCCCCCTTTGCTATCCTCCTCCAATTTAACCATTGATATCTTCAGATCAATCTCAACCATTGATTCATGCCAACTCACCCCTAGCCTTGGAAAATCCTATAAATAGACCTCATTTTGAGCAATATGGATCCCATCTCATTCTCATCTTATGCATTGTTACTATAGGCATCTAGCTTATAGTTTATTAGTTTTAGCAATGTTATCATGCTCAATTTTAGCTTAAATCTTAGCTTAATCATGCTAGATCAATCATCCATATAGCTTAATCATGCTATTATTGCTACATCATGCATTTTCTTCATTAAAATCCTCCATCTAAGTGTAGTCAAGTCACTGGAGTATGCATAATCAGATCTGAGAGCATTTTTCATACTTGCATTTACTAGGAGGCAAT
The DNA here is from genome assembly GCF_030272615.1 of Cryptomeria japonica. Classification (NCBI taxonomy): domain Eukaryota; kingdom Viridiplantae; phylum Streptophyta; class Pinopsida; order Cupressales; family Cupressaceae; genus Cryptomeria; species Cryptomeria japonica. The sequence continues at coordinate 639,797,632 of NC_081414.1, forward strand.
AAGTCGATTAGCTATGGTTTTGTCTTTCATTGTTTTAATTCACTAACCATGCTTGTAATGATTTATTGAGTGCATTGTGTTTGTAGATACAGGTACACTTCACAGAGCACAACAATACTCATTTCATCCTGAATGTTAAATGCAAGTCCATTTATGTACCTCACTACCTTTTCTCTATCCATCTGTTTAGGGGAAAAAGTGAGACTAAGTATGTAAACCCTACTCCCACTCTCATACACACTCATGGAATATGAAAGAGCCTAGGGAGGTAACGCATGTCGGCTACTTCTTATGAGAAAGAGAGAGTCATGGATTACCTCTTAGGTTTTTTATTCCTTTGTTGTAAATGAGAAAGAGGAATGGTGCAAAATGCAATCTAACGTAGAAAGCAAATAAGCAAGCAAATCCTAATCTGAGAATGCAAATCAGAGAAAAATTGATACATTGTTGAAAAGTATAGATCAGAAGATAAAAGAAGAGGTGCACCTATGTCTAAAGTCTGAGCAAAAATGTTCAGGACCAGAGTGCCATGCCATTGTCCTGATTCTGCAATTGTGGAGCTGCAATTAACAGGAGGGATTCTGAGATCTGTAAGTTGTTGATCTGCCAAGTCCTGCTGACAGAGGGAGGGACCAAGGTTCCATGCCCCTATCCTGGGCAGGACCAAGGCACCACTCCTCTATCCTATGCCAGACTAAGTTGCCACGCCCCTGCCCTTGACAAATTTTTGCACTTCTAAGGTTTCCAGGTGGTGTAGGTGCCTGTTATAGACCTGTACCTGCTTCCAGATTCCTGTTTCTGTACCTGCAACTGAAAAGAGAAGGTTTGGGGTGGCTATATAGGGTTTTGCCATAGTCAAACCCCCGTGTTGGTGATTTCCACCTCCATGAATAGTCAATAATGTACTGAAAATGTGTGTGCAAGAACCTTGTGTATATGCAAGATCCTAAGAATGAAAGTAAACAACCTAGAGCAACCCTAATTGCTTATAATTGATAAAGTAAATGCTCTAAATCCATAATGCAAAGTGATCTAAAGCATGAATATGAGTCAAAATGAAGCTTATGTAAAGATCTGAAAACAACATAAAACCATACCCAACCCCAAGGGAGAGGTACAATCCAATCGTTAGTCAGTGATATCCTATTGTTCTTCTACATCTTCAAAAGCCCCCAATTGATAAAATGAGGCTTGATGAATGTTTGATGGATGAATGTTGAATCTTGTTGAAGACTTCAAAGATCTACTCTTTCACTGCAAAGAAGGCTCTAATACTCCAAAAACCTTCTCTTAGATTCTTAAAAGAAGACCCCTTCAAATAAATAAAGAGAGCTCTTAAGTATGAAACCCTAAATCTTAATTTCATGTTTAGGCCGACCTAGGATTTGAATTTCCCACTGATATTTTGGGGTTAAGCATTATCATATCATAGGATTGTGCTCCTAAAATTTCAGGAAAAAAGTCATGGACCATGTGCATTCCCACCACGATCCGACCATCTTTTCACCAAATTTTTGGGGTCGTTAGATATGATGATATTAGAGCGCATCCCTAAGTTACAGCTGATTTCGAGATGTTTTGATATGTGAAATCGGGCCTAAACGGTCAAAATAAGACATGATTAGGGTTTATGATTAAATGATTCATTGGAGGAATAAAATGAAAAGGGAGACGCTTAGGGTAAAGGGCCCAACTTTATAATGTGTAAAGTGATGAGACATAACGCTAGATTTAATTAAAGTAATTAATTAAATTTTTAAAGGGGATTTAGAAATGCAAGATACAAGATACACTAAGGCAGGTGCTAACCTAAGTATGAAAATGTACCACCCTAGCAAGGGTGTACAATTCACAACACTACATTTAGTGATCATATGACACTATGTGCATATGCAAGCTAAAGTACAAAAAAGTAAACATCATTTGAAAAAGGATATATCCATAAGTTGTTGAACGAAGCCCCCAGCAGTATCTGCAGTACACAATTAGGAACTACACCCTATAAAACCACATGTTAGATCACAAAATCACCTAATGCTTACTAAGGAAGGTGATGAAATTTGTAGGTAGCTATATGCCCCCCTGTTTCGACTTGCTTATTTGTGAGGTGAAACAAGGTATCATGTTTTTCACAGCAAATTGTGATAAAGATTGTGATGATGCAAGTTCACAACAAGGATTGATTACTCACCCAATCACATTATGGAACTAATGTGGAGTGAGAGGGTGAACTCATGATTCTAATGCCACTGACGGTGTGAGAATCAAAGCTTCCTATCTCAAGATATGGTAGATTGAAGAAAAAGTGCAGAAATTAGGGTTTTAACTTAAAAAAACATAAAGTCAAAAAGTGCATAATACATAAATATGAAAGTGATACCTTCATTTGTCATTTTCTAACTTTTGTCACTATTCACTATAGAGGAGCCCATATACAAGTCATCATGCCTTGATGCCGATGTGAGAAACCTACGTGGATGAAGATCCTGCACTAGTTCATACTCGCCAACCGACCGCTCGACGAGGTGAGTTGCCTTTCTGTTAAATGCATCTGACTTTGTCATGTTTTCATAGTTTTCAAAAGTGATGATGTCATTGCCTAGTCTAGGTCATGGCCCACCCTTTGGATACCTAGGGGTCCTAGGGCACCTTGGTCCTCCAAGGGCACCATGGTTCACTCTAGGTGCCATGGTCCTAGTAGGGTGCCCTAGTCCATATAGAGCGCCCTGGTCCCTGCTCGGGGCGACCAACAATGACACTAAATTAGGCGATAAATGCTAGAAATGATAGAATGATTGCATTGATTAGATTATGACAGATGATCGATCGATTACTGATGAGAGATTGCTTTGTGTTTTGTAGACACTACCGTACATCCATGAGAATACCGTTGGTCTCACCTATTGGAGCCTTCGAGAGCAGATCTTGAGACTGACATCAGGAGAGAGAGATTTGCTACATGCAGTGGGTTTGTGGGATGCGATGACCATGTCGGCCATCCAATTCCATTCTGCTATGCTGATGGCACAGATGGAGAGGTGGGATGTAGATACCTCGACATTCTCACTACTTGTGGGGGAGATGACGGTCACCCTAGAGGATGTATACCGCATCCTACGCCTACCCAGTAGAGGAGAGATTGTTACATATCGATCCAACCACACAAAGGAGGATTACAAGAGAGAGAAGGTATATGCTATGGGGAGAGTGATATGTAGCGAGATGAGGGGTTGCATTATGATCAACTAGCTCCTACACCCTACATGCGAGGTTCCATTAGTGAGACAACTCATGATTGCGACCCTTGCATTAGTTGTGTGCCCCAATGGGTGCGACACACATATGCACGAAGGACTCATCTATGCCATATGATCCATGGAGAGACACAGGAGAGTATACTCTTGGGGTTGGAGCATGCTTGCACATCTCTATCACGACCTTGGAGAGTATGTATTCAGACACGGATGCACAGTACTATAGGTGTGGATGTTTGAGCATATCACATGCACTAGACCTGGTGGAGCCCCCATAGAGCTAGTCCCAGAGCAGTGTAGGGTATATGCTTATCCTCTTACCCGTGAGTGGTGATTCAACGATCTCCTATATTGGAGATTGAGCATGGAGCGATTGACAACGGGCGGGATCATATGGAGATCCTACCTTAGGATGTCCATGTGGGCAAGGCTACGCAGACAAATGTTCAGCATGTAGAGGAACCGTCTACTAGAGGGATGGTATAGCCACATAGTCGTTCCCTTCTACTTCGACCAAGTTCGGCGATAGTTTGGGTTCGAGCAGTGTGTTCTTACTGATGCTAGTGTATACATCTGACACTCACGAGTGATGTTGAGGCTAGGAGTCATTCCCAGGCCTACAAGTGATGAGATCGACATCATAGATTCAGATGGGTCAGATCAGGACATAACATAAAATTATAGATATTATTCAGGCGCGCGCCAATGATACATCACATGGTGGAGGAGGATATACCCTGGAGCCATTTTCCAAGTAGACTTCCCTAGAGGGAACCCCAAACCATGGAGATAGTCAGGCGATGGAGAGGGATCTTATACATTCGAGAAGGATTTAGATGATCAGGGTGATGACACAGAGGAGCAGGAGGCAGGCGGAGACAGAGGCGATCCTGATACTGGAGTGGGAGATCAGGATGGAGATGATGATGAGGACGAGGACAAGGATGAGGAGGATGAGGAGGACGAGGACAAGGAGGATGAGGAGGACGAGGATGAGTCAGGTACAGTTCATCACTCCAAAGAGGACACCAAAGCCCTAGATCCACCGAGTCTCCCATGACGGGCAAAGAGAGGTCCCATGAGGGTTCATGATCTTGATCCTCATTGGCCCACACAGACTATACAGAGACAATACGAGCGGGGAGAGCCTAGCGGGTCCCAGTCTCAGGCAGTCACTGTCCATGATCCTCACTGGCGAGAGGGAGATCCATGTAATATGCATCCTACCTGTTTTAAATGATGATATAGAATGTTACCGATGAAAAAATTCTCTCTATCCTGTAGCTATCGTCTAGGAGTGGTGTTCTCTAATTCATAATACAATGACAGACCTTATTGTGACTGCACATGTTCTGAGTTCCACACAGATACTGCATTGATCTCAGAGGAGTGTAGGATAACACGAGGACATTTTATTCCCTATTCAGACGAAGGTGGAGGTCCTATGGGATAGATTATGACAGACAAAGCGTGACCTAGCAACGGTGCAAATAGAGGCAGCCACATACCGAGGGATCATGATGGAGAGAGATCATGGCAGCTCCTTGCGGAGTCACTCGCGGTCCATATCATCATACACCCACATGACCAGATCAGGAGGGGGCATCTAGCCACCATCCTCCTGCTACTAGTCCTAGGGATAGGAGATGATTTTGATGTATTGATGTATATATGATGACACTCATGATTATGTTATTTGTAATGCTTAAACAATGTACACGTTGCTTAGATTAGAAGTAATATATTGAGTAATGAGCATGTATATCTGATTTAATTTCCATGTGATTGATTTCTCAATGCTTCATGATTAAATTGATACATGTGTGATTTAATTGAATAACTAAGTACTTAATCAAATGCTACTGTGATGATGTAAAAGAAGAATGTATTAGGTATGAGAACCATATGACTAATGTGATTTAATTAACTCTAATTAAACACAACATGATATAATTCTACTTAACACATAATAAATTTGTAGATAGGAATCTGGAAATCATCAAAGCAAATCAATATTAATCTAGCTCAATCACGAAAGCTCAAATGCAATGATCAATCCTAAAAACACTCAATAAAGACATGAAAACAAGACATCAATTCAAGATTGAAAACTAAGCAAACCAAATGCAGACTTGAATGTCTCCTTCATGTGGCTCCATTTTCCTTCTTTCTACTTCAAATAGATTTGTTTGTGGCTCTCACCTACTAGTGCATAAGCATGATGTGAAAGCAAGTAGACAAGATTGTAGCACAAGAATACTCGAAGCATGATTGATTCGACCAGGTAGTAGTCTTGATTGAAGAAATTCATCCAATTTATAGGCAAATTGGAGAAAAGATCAGATTAGCATGAAAGTGATTCGAATGGAAATTCAAATCAAGAATAGCAAAATTATGACATGTGTATGACAAATTGCTATGCAAGGATTTATGACGATTTATGACAAATTATGACAAATTGCTATGCAAGGATTTATGACAAGATTTTGAAATAGAAATAGACATTTAGGAATTTAGAAAATTAAGTTGGAAATAATGACTTGGAAATTAGGAAATTGATGAAAATTAGGTAAATTAATTAATAATTTCTCATTCATTAATTAATTTACAAAAATAGGAGGAATTAATTAGCCAATTAAATAAATATTTAATTGTGACAAGAAGACTTAGGATAGATAAATAAATCATTTATCCTAAAGAGAAAATGGAGAGAAAATGACAAACAAGGTTAAATGAATAAAACATAAAACCCTAGAAGATAATTTAGAAATGCAAGGACAACAATTAGGTCTTGATGTAAAATTGATTTGATGTCGATTCGATCATGATTTTGAATTGATAAATGATTTGATTGATAAACAATTGAAATTGGTTGACAAATTGACCAATATTGATAAAGAGACCAAATTGATATGCACCAATTGACATGATTGAAGAGGAAAAGGATCGATCACAAAACTGACGAGATTGACAAAGACAACGATCGATGACAAATTGATCGCAAGACGACAAGATTGAAAACAACAACGATTGATGACAAATCGATCGCAAAACGACAAGATTGAAAAGAAGACAATGATCGATGACAAATCGATTGCAAAACAACAAGATTGAAAAGAGGACAAAACCCTAATTAGGATTTGACGATGTCCAAAATGATGACAAATGAGCACGCACATTGATGCTACAGGATAAGATTGACCAAAATCATGACTGAAGATTGTTGTCGACAAGACAAAATTTGAAAGTGATAAAAATGAGGAATGCAGAAGAAGGACTCAATGCTCGCAAATGATAAAGACCAAGTGCGTGACATAGGAGAAATGTTAATGCGACACAAAAACCCTAAAATAAGGCAATGCGTAAATGTTAAAGTACGATTCCGCAAGCGTTGACCATTTTTAGGTGTCTACAAAATTGTATAACATACTAGTACATACGAAAAAGTAAATCCATTACAATTTAAATAAAAAGAATCCAAGACAAACAATATAATAATGAAATATGCTTGTCAAGAATGAAGTAATGTAGAGAAAACAATATAACATCATTTAATATTACATACTTTAATGAAGACATGCTAACATATTACCCAATTTTGAAGAAAAAGACATAAAGAGAGAACAAAAAGAAGACTAGAGAGAGAGAGAGAGAGAGAGAGAACTAGGCATAGTATCTACAAAGGTGCATAGTATTTATGGGTTCCTTGAGAGGCGTACCTTCCACATCTACTATCTTGTAAGCACCTAATCCATACACCTCCATGACAATGTATGGTCCAAGCCAATTAGGACTGAACTTTCCTTTCTCCTCAAGTAAGGCATTCACATTATGTTGATTCTCATAAAGGACTAAATCCCCTACCGAGAACGAACATTGAATAACCTTATCATTGTAGCTTCATTGCAAAGTTTTATGATACACTTGAGTATGTTTGAGGGTATTGATACGCCATTCATCGAGCATCTAAATTTGTTGAAGTCTTTTCTCTCTATAGGAGTCATCATCCACTATACCCTTAAGAGAAACTCTTAAAGAAGGAATTTCTAACTCCAAAGGCATAATAGCGTCAACACCATAAACAAGATTATGCAACACGTACACTCATGCAATAAGCCCATAGAGAATAGGTTAATTGAGTATGCCAATTCTTACCATGCTTGTTTATAGTCTTTCAAAGAATTTGTTCAATTATCCTATTAGAAGACTCAGCTTGACCATTTGATTGAGGATAATAAGGTGTAGAAAATTTATGTTGAATATGATATTTCTCGAGAAACTTCTTCACATCCTTATTTTCGACTGATGTTCCATTATTTGAAACTAAGGCGGAAGGTATCCCAAATCGAGAAATGATGTTTTCCAAAATGAATTGACAAATTACTTTAGCGGTAGTGGATCTAAGAGGAACGACTTCCACCCACTTTGTAAAGTAATCAGTGGCAGTAATGATGAAAGTATGTCCTTGAGATGAAGGATGAGATATTTTACCAACAAGATCCAAACCCCATGTAGAAAAGGGCCGAGATACTACCTATGAATGAAGTTCTTGGGCAAGGGCATGGATCAAATTTCTATGTTGCTGACACTGATGACATCGTTTAACAAACGCAAAAGAATCATTTTCCATGATTTGCCAATAATATCTCATTCAAAAAAAATCTATGAACTAAAGACCTACCCCCAAAATACCCCTGCAAGCACCTGAATGCACTTCTTTGAGAGCGATAGGGACCTCATCCTTGTTTAAGCATCGAAGGAGAAGACCATTATAACCCCTCGTATAGAGAAAATTAGAAAGGATAATGTATCTAGTAACCAAATTGCGAACCCTAGCCCTAGTATTCTTATTCGCAAGGTCAGCAAAAGTACCATCGCTCAAATATCTTACGACATGCGAGTACCATTCATCAAAATCTATAATGCAACAATATGCCACATCACCAGGGTTATCAGAAATAGTCGGGGAAGTAAGGTTGTGAATAGTGAATTGAAGATCACCCATGGGGTCCTCTAGAGACACAAGAGAGGCAACACATGCCATCGCATCAGCATGTCGATTATCTTTTCAAGGAACAAGCTCCATGGTGTAAGAATTGAATTTTTGTAACAAGGATAAAGCTAGATCTTTATATTGCGATAATTTTTCCTATTTAGCTTGATAAACTCATGTCACTTGTCTTATAATTAGTTGATAATCTCCATAAATATGTAGATTATTCACACTCAATGCCAAGACTGCTTTAATTCCATCTATAAGAGCTTCATATTCAGCAATGTTGTTGGTACATAAGAAATTGAGATGATCTGATAAAGGAATAGGCTTCTTTTTAGGAGAAATTAAGACCACCCCTACCCCCGATCCTGTAGGACACATAGAGCCATCGAAGTATAGTTCCCAAGTCTCATCAACCTTAATGGAAAGAATGTATTCACCGGGAAAAGACTTTGGACCAAAAAGATCAATTTTGGAGAAAAGATGTTTAAGAGGATCAAATTTAATGATAACATGAATCTCAAGATTCAAGAGATAATGCCTCAACTTTTGGGTTGCAAAGACTAAAGCAAGGCACTGTCTCTCTATCACAGAATATTGGACTTTGTAATCGAGTATAGTGCGGCTTATGTAATAAACCAGACACTCTCTACCATCCTTATCACAATGTGCCAATAAGGTTGCAAGAGCTTAAGGGGAAGTAGTGGTGTATAGAAGGAAAGGCCTAGTACGATCATCAGGTTGAAGAATAGGAGGATTGGCCAAATAGGTTTTTAGGTCTTCAAATGCTTGACGACAATCCTCATTCCATTGAAAAGTGATATTCTTTTTAAGCAATTATGTGAAAGGAAAGGTACAATCTGCAAGTTGAGAGACAAACCTACGAATAGATTGGATCTTTCCTTGCAGGGTTTTTAGTTGAGAAACATTCTTAGGAGGTAGCATGTTAACAATGTCATCTGTGTTTTTCATATCCACCTCAACACCACGATGTGAAACTATGAATCCTAATAATTTTCCACTATCCACACCAAAAACACATTTTCAGGGATTCAAACGCATGTTATACTTACGAATTCTCTCAAAGATTTGATGAAAGATCTTAACATGATCTATACGAAGGACGGATTTGGATAAGATATCATCAACGTAATCTTCTGAGGCCTTATGCATATAATAATAGCATGCTGATAGGTTGCACCTGCGTTTTTCAATCCAAAAAATATCACAAGCAAACAAAACGTACCCCAAGGAGTTGTGAAAGCAGTTTTATATTGGTCTTGGGGATTGATGAAATTTTGATTATATCCTGAGAAATTATTCATAAAGGAGAGTAAAGCATGTCCTACCACCGAATCCACTATCATATCAATATTTAGGAGGGGAAAATCATCTTTTAAAGAGGCCTTGTTCAAATCATGAAAATCAGTACACATCTTAATCTTGTTTTCAGCTTTAGCCACCGCCACAATGTTTGAAAATTATGGGGAATAATCAATAGGACGAATAAATCCAACATCCAACAATTTTTCAATCTCATCTTTAACAAGTAATGCCACTTTAGGGTGAATCTTTTGAATATTTTTCTTCATAGGTTTAGCATCAGGAACTAGAACAATGTTATGAGTGACAATCTTAGGATCTACGCCAGGCATATTAGAATATATCCAAGCAAAGATCTCAGGAAATTCCATGTAACAACTCAGCATATTAATTTTTCTCTTCTTCATCAAGACATTTCCCTATTTTGATGATCTTATCTTCAATACAAGGATTCATCTTGATATCAATGGTGTCATTTATTAGGAGATTTCTTTGTTGAGGAGCATCTCTCAATTGAGGAAATTCTTTAACTATCTCATCATTATTTATTTCCTTCCCAATGTAAGCTTTCACATTTAAATAATAGGGAAAACTACAATTATGGTGATAACGAGGAAGGTTGTCATAAGCTCCCAACAATTCAGCTAAGGAATCATCGATAGAAAAAACATCCAAAGCAAAGACACAAGAAGGGTCAAAGTCAATATATTCTGGATATTTTAACGAGAGAGAAGCATAAATGACATTAACACTGATAGATGGTCTCTTAGAGGCTTTAGTACGCTTGAAAGGATCATAACCAAGCCCAAATGTCATATCACAAAATTTGTTTTCCAAAGGAACTTTAATCCCTTATTCTTGAGCACCACATCCATTTTCATTATATCCACACCTAGCTAGGATGTGAAAACCAGGACCATAAAGGTTAGTCATTTCTGAAGAAGAAGGAGGATTTTCAAAAAGTGAAGGATCAAAATCCTCTAAGCCAGAAACTAAGGGAGATGAAATCTAAGAAGTTGCCACAAAGTTATTACTCAATGGCTCAAATAAAGTAGGTTTCTTTTTAGGTTCTTCTTCTTCTTTCTTCTTTTCGACCTTAGGTTCTCTAGGGGGAATTTTGTATTCCCCTACAAAAGTAGGATTGAAATCAAGGGATCCCCAATCATCTTCTGCAAGAATCTGTTTGGGAGAGAATGTATTCTCAATTGTAGAGTCAGGCTGAGAATATTCTTCCTCAAGAATCTTAGATCCACTTGAGGAAGAATCGGGGATCGATCTAGATATAGGAGACAAGTTTGATGAACTAGTCACAATAATCGAATAGAAGCTTTAGAAGAATTTTCTAAGATAGTTGGGGAAGAACTGATTGGAGAGGATTTAGAACTTGATGTTTGCAAACAAGCTTTGAAATCTTGTGTCTCCTAATAAGGTATATGTTGTGTTGTTGTGAATAAACTTGATTTACCTATGCGATGTAGAGGGAACAACTTGCATGCTATGAATCCAAGGTCTCCCTAACAACAAGTTGTATATCAATTATCCAGACATAACATGGATAGGAGTAGGTAAAGTAACAATACCTACCTTAACAGGCAAGGTGATGATACCTAGTGAAGATTTAGCAACATTATCAAAGCCACAGATAGTGAGAGAATCAGGCTTGATAAGAGATGTATCAACATTGATCTTATGCAACAAGTTAACACTACAAAAATTAAGGCCATAACCATTGTCCACTAATGTTCATCTTATCACGCTATCATTTATGATAACCATAATAATTAAGGGATCATATTGTTGTTGAATTTCACTAGAAGGCAGCTCATATTGTGTAAACACAATTTGAGCCTTAGGTGATGTAATAGAGTGAATCAAAGAAGCCATATTATTGGATGTCACTTCGGGTGAGACATTAAATATTTTCAAGGCATCTTGTAGCATTCCACGATGATTCGAGGAAGTTTGAAGCAAATCCCAAAGGGATATCTTGGCAGGAGTAGCTTTAAGTTGTTCGACAAGATCATATTCCTTACCAAGAGTTTGTGAAATACGAGGTGCTTGAGGAAGAATGAGTTGAGGATCAAGTAGAGGAGTCAAAAAAACTGAAGGAGAGTTAGGTTGCCTATTGTTTCTCATGTTATAGGTATGGGAAAATACATTATAACTCTCCTTAGTTAGTTGTCTAGCATAACTATAAGGACTCTTAGTGGGATTCCTTCCTTGAACCATAATGATGGGTTTGTTTGGAGTGCTAAAGGAATCATGACCATATCCACCTTGAACCGTGAAAAGAGGTTGATAAGGAAGAGGTGAAGTTTGAGAAGGACAAGCACCTTGGACAACAAAAGGAGGTTTGCTTTGTTCATTCACATTGATCATGTTGATTAAATTTTTAGATGCATTATTCTTGTTTGAAATTTTAGGTGGAGACATAAAGTCATCAAGGGCATCATCCAATAAAGCATGGTCATAGTGATTGAAAGGCTTATCTTTGGATTAAAAAGGAGACATAACATCATAGAGGGAATCATGGGAATCAACTATGTTGCTAGATCTAGTGAAGGAGTTGATAGGAATATACCCATGAGAGGGATCCTTCAACTTATCTTTCTCATCACCACGAAATGGTATAGTAACAAGGTTGATTAACTTTTGACAAAATGAAGGTTTAGAAGGCTAAGGGTTCAAAAAATCATCTAGAGATTCATCTAATTCATCCTTACTAAACTCATAATCAACAAAATTACATACATCATCAAAGGTATGAACTTCTTGCAAATAGTAATCTGACATTTTGAAATGAAAATTGCATGAAACATAAACGCACAATGCAAGGAAAATGAAAGAAACCTATATATTTTTCTTTTTCTTTTTCTCTTTTCTTTTTTTAATTTTTATTTTGTTTTGTTTTGAAATAAAATGAAATAAACTAGATCTAGATCTAAAAATGCAATGTACTGCAAATGAAATTGGATTCACATTGGGTTCACCAAAGATGTGTAGAGGAAAAAGTGAGACTAAGTATGGAAACCCTAATCCCACTCTCATACACACTCATGGAATATGAAACAACCTAGGGAGGTAACACACATCAACTAATTCTTATGAGAAAGAGAGAGTCATGGATTACCTCTTAGGTTTTATATTCCTTTGTTGTAAATGAGAAAGAGGAATGGTGCAAAATGCAATCTAACCTAGAAAGCAAATAAGCAAGCAAATCCTAATCTGAGAATGTGGATTAGAGAACAACTGATACACTACTGAAAAAGTATAGATCAGAAGGAAAATCAGAGGTGCACTTGTGTCTAAAGTCTGAGCAGAAATGTCTAGGACTAGGGTGCCACGCCACTGTCCTAATTCTGCAATTCTAGAGCTGCAACTGACATGAGGGATTCTGAGATCTGTAAGTTGTTGATCTACCAAGTCTTGCTCAAAAAGGGCAGGACTAGGGTGCCACACCCCTACCCTAGGTAGGACTAGGGCACCATGCCCCTGTCCTTGACATATTTTTGCACTTCTGAGGTTTCTAGGTGGTGTAGATGCCTGTTCCAGACATGTACCTAGTTCCAAATTCATGTTTCTGTACCTGCAACTAAAAAGGGAAGGTTTGGGGTGGCTATATAGGGTTTTGTCATAGTCAAACCCCTGTGTTGGTGATTTCCACCTCCATGAATAGCTGCTAATGTACTGAAAATGTGTGTGCAAGAACCTTGTGTATATGCAAGATCCTAAGAATAAAAGTAAACAACCTAGAGCAACACTAAAGAGTAAACCCTAATTGCTTATAATTGACAAAGTAAATTCTCTAAATCCATAATGCAAAGTTATCTAAAGCATGAATATGAATTAAAATGAAGCTTATGCAAAGATCTGAAAACAACATGAAACCATACCCAACCCCAAGGGAGAGGTACAAGCCAATCGTTAGTCGGTGATCTCCTATTGTTCTTCTACATCTTCAAAAGCCCCCAATTGATAAAATGAGGCTTGATGAATGTTTGATGGATGAATGTTGAATCTTGTTGAAGACTTCAAAGATCTACTCTTTTGCTGCAAAGAAGGCTCTAATACTCCAAAAACCTGCTCTTAGATTCTTAGAAGAAGACCCCTTCAAATGAAGAAAGAGAGCTCTTAAGTATGAAACCCTATATCTTAATTTCATGTAGGCCGACCTAGGATTTGAATTTACCACTAATATTTTGGGGTTAAGAATTATCATATCATAGGATTGTGCTCCCAAAATTTCAGGAAAAAAGTCACGGACCATTTGCATTCCTACCACGGTCTGACCAACTTTTCACCAAATTTTTGGGGCCGTTAGATATCATGATATTCGAGTGCATCCCAAAGTTACAACTGATTTTGAGATGTTTTGATATGCGAAATCAGGCCTAAACGGTCAAAATAAGACATGATTAGGGTTTATGATTAAATGATTCATTGGAGGAATAAAATTAAAAAGGGAATGCTTAGGGTAAAGGGCCCAACTTTATAATGTGTAAAGTGACGAGACATAACCTTAGATTTAATTTAATTAATTAATTAAATTCTTAAAGGGGAATTAGAATTGCAATATGCAAGCCACACTAAGGCGAGTGCTATCCTAAGTGTGAAATTGTACCACCCTAGCAAGGGTGTACAATTTATGACACTACACCATCTCTCTATGTCCAGATTTGATCATTACTTTGTTGAACTCAATATACTATTTCACAGTCATGTTTCTTCGCTTCAAGTTCTACAACTTCTTGAACAACTCCCACTTCTAGTCTCCCAGAATGAACTTAGCCTTCAATCTCACTACCATCTATCTCCACCGGGTGATATTCATTTCACCATTCTCCTCTCTTTCTCTCTGCAACTCTTTCCACCACAAGGCAACATGCCCTTTAATTTTAGTTTGTGCCAACCTAACCCTCTGCGGATCCTTAACATCCTCAAATTCAAAGTAGTCCTCCAACTCTCTGATCCAATCAATCAAGTCTTCTGGATTTAGCATCCCAAAAAAGTTTGAAACCTCCACTTTATGTATTTTACTTGCTTGTGCCACTACTCTCAAAAATATTTCTTCTCTTTCATCTTCCAGTCCTTCAGCCTCTTCCGCCTCAAGCTCTTCTCTAGCTTCTTCATATTCATCTTTAGACTCTGGATTCCTCCGCAAACCATCCAATGCGTTTTGGATCACGTTCCTCATCTCATTCTTAAAATCCTCCATCATCTGCTCTACCCTTCGGGGGTTCATCCTTCTAGGCGACATCTCCTCGCTTACTCCAGTGAATTGCCTCAACTCAATGATCTGACTGTTGGTTTCAATTTCCTCACTCAACGATCTATTGGAAACACTTGCAGCCTGCCTCCACTCGACGATCTATTCACCCAAAGGAATGCCTCAAGGTTCGCAACTAGCTCTTCCACCAATTGATTCATAACCCGCTCTGATACCACTTGGTGCACAGCCATAATCCGGTGAGTCCTCAAAGAGAATAGAATAGATCATGCAACAAGAGTAACACAATGGAAGAAACAACAACACATTGAGAAATAACAAAATCAGATTTTTGCCTCACTATATATTCATCATAGATCATTCGGCAATCAACCAGTTACATGCAGGCTAACAAGCCATAATATAATCGGTAACCAACTGGTTATAAGCAAGCCAGAATACAATCCATTCAGATCTTTGAGGGACCTCTGAAATATCAATCTCATAACTAGAACTAATAAACCTCTCACTTCCTACAACAGATCTCATATAACAATATTTATACCCTTTGGAACATATCTGGGTCGGCTACAAAAGATTACATTTACCAAGACAGGAAAATGAAACATGTAAATAGGTCGGTCCCAAGAATGAAAGGAAATCCCTTCGGAAAAGAACAACCAAGGAGCATGGATTGATAGGAAGGTCGGCCAAGGACTTAGGATCATCGAACAAGACCCCAAATAGATCCGCACACCAAGAGATCGCTCCATATGAGAAGAAATAAACAAATAGTTGTTAAGCCCAAAAACTGCTCCGGGAACCTAGAACAGTCAAACCGGAAGCAACATCTCACCGGTAAATAACCCAAATAAACTGAGAATCTGGAATTAAGTAGAAGAACACACCTGAAAACCGAAAATTTGATCCACAACGAAGAGCAACCAGCTACCAGAAGAACACATAAACTAAAACACTGAACTTGAACAAAACAAAACTGAAAGGAAATATTTTTGGTTGATGCAAGATTTCTCAAAGACTAAGGATGCTCCTGCATTAACCTCCATTTACACCTTAGTGAGGGCATAAGACTAAAATAAGACTCTATATGAACTCAAGAACCCATACATTAATTTGTGCATGGATCTCATACAAGTGTCTACCAGAGTATCGATAACTTTTAAGAATCTCTTTTCACGTGCATAGAAAACCTTACTGCATCTTGAATCCCCAAGTTTCGAGAACAAAAGTTAAGATCATTTAAAATTACCAAAGCATTTGAATGAACCTCTCATAACTAAAAGTAAACATCAGTCAAAGCATGGGTTTCTCTTCCACCAAACTTGCTTCTATCTTAAAAATATTGGTGTCATTTGTATCTTGTGGAATCTTCTCGCCATTCTCTCCTAAAAGTTTGCAGTTCCTTTTGTTCACGAGCATGATTAAGGCTTTTTGTTCCATTGCATTACTCAAACTTCCACTTCCAAACCCTAGACTACCCATGCAATATAAAAAAACTTAAGACATGGAGATTCACGTGACTAACACCTTGACTTCACATGGATATGTGAAACTTATTCTTTTGCATTTTAAAATAAAAACTTTTTCCCTCTCAAAGCTTCAACAAAACCACGTGTAGCAAAGATCTCTTTTGACCTCTATCTCAATGTAAAAAAAATGTCTTTTTGGAATTCCCTTAAAAACTATATTCTTTAAAACCAAAAGCTTCATTTAATCATTCATTTATATTATCATTGTCTTCAAATCAAAATGGATATTTGATTTTTCCACTTCTTCAAGTCATTTAAGACCTTGGGCACATTGTAGAACTATTTAGGCTATTTTGAGCCTGGGGACAAAAATAGGCAACAGTTCTACATCTTCTAAATCATCTAGTTCCTGAATTTTTTAATTGACAAATGTTTTTCTTTCAACATTTCCCCACTCTCCTCAAATTGTGGCTGGGAGATCCTTATTAAATCATATATTGGCTCCAATTATGGTGGGAGCTCGAGTTTTCTTCTCCTACAATTGGCTCAACCTCTTCAAAACTTTGAGACTCTCCCTCTTGTTATGATCTAGGAATTTCCTTTGGTGTCTTTCTTGGATCAAAATCTAATCATTTTTAATAATTCTCTCTTTCTTAACTAAATCTTTAAGTCCTTTCTATTGAAAATGCCCATCTATCTGTTCTATGAGGATATTAGGGACAATTACAGGTTTCTTTTCTAGCTTAGAGCATTAGCTTTGCTCCTAAGTTGAGTAAGCTCATCTTTTTTCTAGCCCTTGTCACATCCGAGAGGGTATCTCCCTCCTTATCCCTACACTACAACTCATCCAATTGAGACTCCCTATCCTCAACTAATTGTGTATTGCCTTCTGCCAATTCCACAAATTCTTCTTCTTCAATGTCATTCTCAAGGTCTACTTGTCGAGCTTGGTCTTTGATATCCTTTGGAGACCCTACCTCCAAGGACTTACCCTCATTTCCTTCCTTTTCTTCAAGAGAGGGAGTTGTTAAGATGATCATGTTATCTCCAACTACTATCAATGGGGATTTGCCTTTAACACCTTCTTACAAACCCCCCAATTTCATAGTATCTATCGGAGAATCTATGCTTGCTTCCAGGAAATCCATCCTTACCCCCCCTACATTCTCATTAACTCCTAAACTTTTTGCCTACAATTTATCGCTTAAGACACATCTTCCAGGCTACCCGACTC
This sequence comes from Cryptomeria japonica, assembly GCF_030272615.1. Taxonomy (NCBI): domain Eukaryota; kingdom Viridiplantae; phylum Streptophyta; class Pinopsida; order Cupressales; family Cupressaceae; genus Cryptomeria; species Cryptomeria japonica. The sequence goes on from NC_081414.1 coordinate 639,815,135, forward strand.
CCAACACTTTCCCTTTAATGTCATTTGCCAAAATTTAATAAAATTTCCAATTCTTTATAAACCTCTAGGTCTGAATCAACCTCCACATATACATTCGCTACATCCCCTATTTTTCCATTAATAAAATCCTCTTCCACCTCCAACAAGGAACCTAGGGCATCTCCTATTCTAATCAGGGCTTCCCCATTCCAAAATTATGTAGGTAACCCTACTAGACTTAGCCACATTGGTGATTTTTTAAATTTATATTTAGTAGGATCAAATTTGGGAGTTCGATTGATTCTGTGAAAACTAGATCCCTTGAAGAAAATTGGTTTCCCATATAGAATTTCAATTTTGAAATTCAAATCTATACATTCTATTAAGAAAAAAGCATTTTGGAGAGCTCATATACTTATCTTTCTTGTGTATAAATTCCTCCACCAGTCCAATATCTCTTTGTCGTCTCCTCCCATACCACACCATTTTACCAACAATGCTCCATCCTTCAACTAGTTAGCATTTGGAGTTATGAGGTTAGACAACATCACAAAAATCTTGCTACCAAGGCTCTTCTTTGCTTTGAATCCTTCGTCTTTATGATTTTTATCTTACTTGCAACCCTAATCTTAATTATAACTCTAATTATATTTTGATCCTAACCATAATAATAATTATAATCTTAATTCTATTGATAATGCTAATTCTAATATTAATTATAAATAATTAAATTACTCATAGACATAATTGCTAATTATTATTATTGTAAACTTATATTATTTAAACCTTGATTTCTTAACTCTAATACTTTGGATAAATAATAAAATCAATCTTAGACAACGTTGTTAATTATGTTGAAAGGCGTATTACACTCACATATGGATAGAATTAAAGCATTTAATTTGATTTGCTTATGTGTCAATGAAATTAAATTAAATAATTTAAATTAAGTGCAGGTCATATAAACTCAATTTCCATAATAAATTAAATATAACTAAAGTTGTACAACTTGAGTTGGCCTAGTGGTGGAGAACTTGTGCTCTTGAAAGAGAGGTCACAAGTTCAAATCGCACAAGGGTGTAGGGTATGTACACCTTATCAACTTTGGCCCATTACCGATAATAAAAAAATTAAATAAAATAACTCAAATTAAATTAAAATTAAACAAAACAAAATAAATCAAGTTAAATTGATTAGCTTTAATTATTTTATGTTATTGTGAGTGTCAATGAAATTAAATTATATAACTAAAATTAAGCATAGGTCATTTAAACTCGAATTCTATAATAAATTAAATAAAATTAAAGGTAATTAAAATTTAAGAATTGTTTAAGAATTAAAAAATTAAATAATATAAATTAAATTAAATTAAATAACTTAAATCAAATTAAATAAATAAAATGAATTAAATTAAATAAGTTAATAAAATTAAAGTTAATTAAAATTTAAGAATTAAATTAAACAACTTAAAATAAATTAAATGAAAAATTTAAAACTAGTCCTCAACCTCTAATTTGAGATCACTCCTAGGAAGGTCATTTGCCTTCTACTATTGGTCAACCGAACTAGTGTCTCCATCCCACTCCAAAATGTTCCATTAGTTAAATATTGTAGATATTACTTATATTATCTTAGTATTGTTGTCTCTCCACCCTTAAATATGATCACACTCTATTGAATTAAAATTGCCTTCCACATATAAAAATGGTGCAGAAAAAAAGAAATGTGAATGGCAGAGCGAACTACAGTGACAATCCTTTGCAGGAAAACCCTAAAAAATTCTTCTGGCCACATCTCTTGCAAAATTGATAGGTTGGATATTGTGGATAGAGATGTCTCTTTCTACAAACAAAGAATGACAATTGGCAAAATCATGGGTAAGAAATGCCACTGCAAAGAAATAAGGTGTTGGATCAAAACCAATTGGCTGAAAGTGACTGAAATCTGCTTTATGGCCAAACAATTCATCACAGTGGAATTTGAGAGAGAAGAGGATCGAAATAATACTGTAGAAACAGACCCTTGGCTTATGAATGGAAAACATGTATTTGTGCAGAGCTGGGTTCCATACTTCGACCCAACGGTTATGCGCCCAAAGGAAAAACCGTCATGGCTCCATCTATACAATCTCCCATTTGAATTTTGGAGCGAACAAGGAATTCAAAGAAATGGTGATAAACTAGGGTAGACTCTGGAATTTGACATGGGAGAAGATGATAATATCATGTATGTCAGACTAAAAACATTAGTCATTTTGGGTCTTCGTGAGGTTATTCAATTATCGACCTCAGAAGGGACATGGACACAAAAAATTGAAGTGGAAGTGGATAGATCTTACTGTGTAAGATGCCGGAGGAGAAATCATAATGAAGACACATGCAAAATTCCTCTCAGTAAGGAATGGTGGTGCAAGGGTGATGAAATTTCGACAAGGGAACATGAAGCACCAAAGGAAACCACAAAAAATAACCAAATTTCAAATTTGGTTATGAAACCCATTGTTGACAATGAACTTGTCATGGTTGAAGGAGGCATAGAGAAGGAAATTCAAGAAACCCAAATAGAATCACAAATTGAAATACCTCAATCACCAGCGAAGAATTTGAATGTCAAGACCCATGTCTCTCTAGGAAGGGAAATATCCCAGAAAAAATAAATCTTTTAATGGAGGAACAAACAGAGGATGAATTGGGTATCACAGAATACAAAACCATTAGTCAAACAATGACGCAACCACATAAGACACCACAGACGAGGACCAAAACAAGCCGGAAAAAAAAAAAAAAAAAAAAAAGGAAGCGGACAAAGGATGGACTACTTCGAGATCAAGTATCAATTAGAACTTATCTGACCAGGTCCAAGGGAGGAGGCCCCTCCCTTGGCGGAAAATGAAGGTCCTCACCTGGAATGTTAGGGGAATCTATGCCCCTAACATAAAGCATGTGTTTAAGAACCAATTCAACGGTATGATGATAAATATTATTTTATTATAAGAAACCAAAGCAAGTAAAATGGAGTCAAAGAAGTTTATAAATAAATGTATGGGATGGGTTGGATGTGCTACTGAGGTTGTTGGGGCATTAGGTGGATTATGCATAATGGCTAACAATAAAAAAGTGGAAATTATTGTATATGGTGAAAATGGATTAACAATAATAATAATATTGAAAGGCTAAATGAATTCAACCACAAAACCCTAGCCTAACAACAACAAAGATCCACCATAACATATGAAGATTACCTAAGACAATGCAAATCAAATGAAATCACAAAGATTATACCATCACATGTCCAATAGGGTTTGGATCTCCATTCTTCCTATCTCCATTAATCTTGCTTGATATATTTGCTCTCAGATTTTATGTGCACAAGAGCTCAACAAAGAACGGAATGTGGTTGCAAGTAGGATCGCATATGCCAAGTAGTCAATTGATCAAGTAGTCAAGTCCTTAGGATGATTTATTAGGGTTTGATAATGAAGGAAGCATCTCCTTATATAGAAGACACAATATGAAATGGAGGGATAAGATTGAGAGGTGTAAAAGGAGGTCGGCTATGATTAGAGGGTAGGTAAAAGAAATAATAAAATAATGAAAGGGGTAGGTAGTGTATGAATTAAGAGATGAATGACATGTGTCATGGGTAGAAAAGGTTAATGAATTAATTAAATAAATAAAGATTCATTTAATTAATAGAAGAAGTGGGATCAATTAATTAAATAAGATATTTATTTAATTTAGGAAAAGGATAATTTAAATAAATAAATGTATTTATTTAAATGAGAAATAAGGCTAGAAGAGGATAAATGAATTAATTAAATAAATAAAGATTTATTTAATTAATAGAAGAATTAAGCTTAGATAATTAAATAAATAAAATATTTATTTAATTAGACTGGACAATTTTGGGTGTCTACATTTTGCCCCTCTTTGAGGCAATGTGGCTTGTCGCGTTGTTTCAAAGAAGATAAGATGAACTGATACAGAGTTGCCCCAAGATGGGAATAATATGCCCCCTCGAGAGATAGGATGAAAATGTCTGAAAAGATCGCAGACAATCTCTCGATAAGACAAAAAGGCTAGAATGGACTGACCGGATGAAGTGACAGAGTCACGGGATAATGAAGACTGACTCAGGAGACGAGGACTAGGGCTAGGGTAGTCTATAAGATAGACCACGAGGGAAAATACATCCTCATTGTCATCCACACATCCACGAGAGCAGAGTGCAAAGCGAAAATAGAGCAGCAGCGATGGCTTTTGTTCACAAATTCGACCGCGTTCACCGATTCCATAAGCCAGCAGAGGCAGGAGAGACAGTAAGTACCGTAAAACCTCCTCGTACTTTGTTGTAATAAATGTTGTCATTAATGCATGCTAGATAGGGTAATAAATGCACTCTAGGTTAGGGTCCAAAAAATGTCAAAAATGTCCAAGCACATCTGCGTTGGTGCCAGGCGCGTCTATGCTCGCTAGGCGCGTCTGCGTTTGTGCTAGGCGCGTCTGTGCTGGAAAACGCGTCTGTGCCGAATGCGGCCACGTCTGCGATGCGCAGGCACGTCTGTGCGAGGAAGGAACGTTTGTGTCATCCAAGCGCATTTATGCAAAGCATAAGCACATCTGTGTGCTTCAGGCGCGTCTGTGTAAAATAGGCGCATTTATGCAGTCTATAAGCGTGCGCGTTTATGCAGTCTATAAGCGCGTTTATGTCAGGAAAGTGCGTTTGTGTCCAAAAAAATGTGAATTTGTGTCTTCTAGGTCAAATCGACAGTTTTGTGATGAACATACGCTATCGATTGGATAAGCTGCTGAGAGGATACACTCAATCAGGTCCTCTAGGGAAGACTAGGATTGCAAATAGAGCTAGGATTGACAATTATGTGATAGAACATACATTGCCAATTAGGAAACTACTCAAGAGGATTCACTCAAGCAGAGGCCCTAGGATAGGATAGATCAAGGCACTTTGTGATGAACAGTGAGTACCAAGATGTAGTACTTTGTGATGAACAGGGAGTACTAAAATATGAGCAACACTTTGTGATGAACAGGGAGTGCAAATGCGAGCAGCACTTTGTGATGAACAGGGAGTGCAAAACACGTAGTACTTTGTGATGAACAAGGAGTACCACTAGGATAGAAGCAACACTTTGTGATGAACAGTGAATGTCACTAAGATAGAAGCAACACTTTGTGATGAACAGTGAGTGTCACTAGGATAGAGTACCATATGCACTTAGATAAAAAGTAGCATTTTGTGATGAACAGTGAATGCCACTATGACTGACATGATTGATTTGCTTGACTACAGGAGTATTTGCCTATGTTGGAGTCACAGGAGAGATTCCCATCAACTCAGAGGTTGCGACCTGAGCTAACATTTGAGGACCGAGCTGTGATTGAGGCTGTGGGTTTGAGACATATTCTGTATGTGCCTGAGTTTCGGGCGAACATGGGACTGCTGACTGCACTGGCGGAGAGGTGGCACTCTGAGACTTGCACATTTTATTTGCCGATGGGTGAGATGACAGTCACCCTAGAGGATGTATATAGGATCTTGAGGATACCGATCGATGGGGAGCTGATTCCCTACGATCGAGATGGAGACTGGGAGGCCCTGAGACGAGTGTTCCGGGACCCAGGACTGGAGATGAGGGCAGAGCATGTGGCATGGGATACCATGACACAGACAGGATTGGCACTACCGACAGTATTGGAAAGAGTTATCAGTGGATTGTTCTGTCCAGATAGGGCGACACGAGGGTTGGTTGTGGGCTGGGGAGGTGCATTGGAGACACTGGTGACACAGCACACCAGATATGCCTGGGGATCGTGTGTGCTAGCGCACCTATATTACAAGTTGCATCAGTTTGTGTACCATGGGTCAGTGGGATTGGGCTGCGGGGTCACATTGCTATAGGTGTGGGCCTATGAGCATCTGCTAGTGACACATCCGATACACTTCAGGGGCAGAGGTCACGGACGCAGTTTCGTGCATTTGTACAACATGATCACCTCATAGCCACAGATTGGCAGGTTAGAGCACTGGCGGCGGGTTATAGATGACATTGATGTGGTTATATGGAGGCCTTACCTGGGATGCGAGTAGTGGGAGGATGATGCAGTAGAGCTACCATACACCTTCCAAAGCAGGTATCTGATTGGGCGGACACCCTATGTACTGGAGAGGTAGCTGGTGGACAGGGTGGGCAGGTAGTTCGGCAGGATCCAATGGATGCCACGGGGTTCAGGCATGTATGCACGGACTATCAGGGATCAAGCGCAATTTGGGCCATTACTATCATATGATCAAGTTGTTACATAGCTAGTAGAGATGATGGCCATACCCTGGGATATATGGCAAGTTATTGAGGATGTCGGCATGGATGCAGAGTACACAGCATACTGGGCCGAGCATCCATTCCCACGCCTGAAGGATCCAGGAGAGCTACTAGATGGATATGGTGGTGGGGATGGTGATGATGATGGAGATGATAGGGGTAGAGGCCGACGGAGGAGGAGGGGGGCAGTTGGAGAGAGGAGGGTGGCGCCGCGGAGGGAGGGTGGAGAGGACAGGCAGGCTCGGGTGGTGAGGGGTCGCGGTGGATTACCGCTATAGGTGCCAGCAGCACAAGGTCCCAGACAGGTGTAGGTACAAGGACAGGTATAGGTACAGCCACCAATATAGGCACAGGCACAGGGGCAGGCACCCATATAGGGGGAGCCACAGGCAGAGCCACAGGGGGCTGAGGCGGAGGAGGATGAGTTGACTGAGTTGAGGGAGATCTGCCAAGGATAGGTAGATAAGATCCAGGACTTGGAGAGAGAGAGGGACAGAATCAGGAGGCGGCTCAGAGATACTGAGCGGGAGTGGGACCAGGCCATTCAGCGCTACACAGAGGCTGAGACAGCACTGAGGGCTGGGAGGCAGGCGACAGAGGACACAAGGGTTGGATATGCCTATGTCCTGCGGGCAGGGGAGGAGATAGGCTACTGGCAGGATCTCTATTATGGTGCAGTGCTAGCTGATCAGTGGGTGAGGAGCTTCCATAGACCATCGCGGATAGCAATAGCTATGGGAGGAAGTCGGAGGAGACAGGCGTCTAGTGGTGGGGTGGGTCCTTCGGGGGCTCAGATTCCGTCGAGGCCAGGCGGCTCCGAGGGAGGGAGTTCATCATAGCCGTAGAGGGCTCCCTATGTATCAGTATTGTACCATTTTGTATTATGATGTAGACACCTGCGGGTGATTGTAGCCATATGATTTTGACATCATTGTATCATGACACTTTATATATATATGAGATGATTCTTCTTTGCGGCAGCTATATGCATGTGTACTTATGTGATGAGATGTTTCATGATGTATGTTTTTATGTGATGCTTCTATGTATTTCTATGATGTATGTTTCTATGTGATGCTTATGATATGGATGCAAATATGTACATGATGAAATGCCATATTTTTGTTCTTTTATGTTTTATATGTGTATGCATGATGCAAATGTGAATGTATGGAATGCAGATGAATATGATAATGCAAATGTAAATTGTGCTAACATGTGTTGTGTGCAGGATGTGATATCTATATGTATGTATGAAATGCTTATATGCGGTAATGCAAGTGCAACTACATGAAATGCAAATGTTTTTTGGTGTGTCATTATACTCAGTCATGTGATAGCAGGCTACGCGGACTTGAGAAGGACTATGGAGGTCAATCGAGAACGGGGGATGGAAGACAGAAGATATGAAAGTGAAAGAGCTTCTTGTGCGTTATCATCATTGAGCTTTATTATGGCAAGTAGGTTATGACAATCGAGGCATATGTTCGACCCAGAAAGTCATTGTACCTGTTTGCATGGAGATAAGACAGTCACAAACAAGGAATGCCCCAGTTCACACTAGACTCACAGTTTCCTCATATCCTTGGACAAGTCATAGCATTACTAAGAGACAATCCATAGACAGCAAAGAAAAATAGGTGACGATACCCCATCCTCGCCTTTCTAGTCAAAAACATCCTGGAGATAGAATCTCTAGTCAGAGACATCCTGGAAAAGATAAAAGACATGTCACCAAAAGATAAAATCAAAAGAAAACCAAGACTCGACACCAACATCCACTGTAGTCCTCAAGTTTTTAGTGTCTCTTGTCACTTGTATAAGTCGTATTTGATTGTGGTCACAATGTTTACTTTCACAAAAAGGATAGATAGCACTGAACCATAATGTTGTCTGAGTCTGTCGAAAGATTTGATTTGTTGAAGCCCATTGTTGCTGCTGTGTCTCATCTGAAACTGACTGACTCCATGAAACTGATACTTTATTGCAGAGAAGATGAAACTTTATTGCGGATCTGTGATGCAAATGTTGCTTTATTGCGAATTGTGCGCGGATAGACTGAAGGAAGCTGGAAGAAACTGTACTCCTCGAAACATGTGATGTTCTCAGTTCCACACCCATCACTAGATGTAGGATTAGCCTTAGCCACAGATAGGATCTTATTTATTATGAATGGAAAGGAGTGAAAAGGGAGGTTTATTATGAATGGCGAACCAATCTTGGGTAGATCAATAACAAGCCATGATGGGAGTGGGTAAGTTTATTATGAATGAATAGGTTGTGAGTGTGTGCAAAGTGAAAGGATGAAAGTGAATCCTGAAGGAGGGAGGAGCAATGTCTCTACACATGGCGCTGGTGACCCAGTTTTCACCATGGTACTTGCCTAGGGCGCCACCGAAGTGGTTTTCACCGTTGGACGAAATTATTTCTCTGTACTTTTTTCGATTTTTCAATGTTTTTTTGTTTTTTTTTTGTGTCACAAGGCACCTGTTTGCCAGGTTTTCGCCAAGTAACGATTTTTTTTTTTGTTTTATAATTTTTTTTGTATTTTTGAAAATTTTAATTTTTTGTATTTTTGAATTGGGATACTCTTAAGAGCTATGTGTAAAACCTGCAAAGGTGCATGTTGTTGATAGGATCCTCCAAAGGTTCACCTTCTGTAGTTGAGAGCTGATATGCCCCAGATCCATATGCTACTGTAATGATGTAAGGACCAAGCCAATTTGGTTCGAACTTACCCTTTTTCTCTCTGTCTTGTTGATTTTTGGGGTTTTCTCTGAGAACCAAATCACCTACCTCAAATGTGCGAGGCTTGACCCTGTGATTGTAGCTGCGACTCATTCATTGTTGATAAGCCTTCAGGTGATTAAAAGCAGTTTGTCTTCGTTCATCCAATAATTCAAGTTCTTGTAAGCGAGAGACCCTATAGTCTTCATCACTGATAATGTTTTGCAAAGAGACTCGTAAAGAGGGTAGCTCAACCTCAATAGGCAAGATGGCTTCAGCGCCGTAGACAAGTGAATATGGTGTAGCTCCTGTAGGTGTGCAGACACTTGTGCGGTATGCCCAAAGTGCAGGATTAAGTTGGATATGCCAATTACGGCCAACGTCGCCGACTGTCTTTTTTAGGATTTTAAGGATTGTCTTATTAGACGCCTCAACTTGACCGTTACCTTGGGAGTAATATGGTGTGGAGAAACGATGGGAAATATGGAAGCGGTCACAAAGTTCATGAACATCATGATTTTTGAAGGGACGCCCGTTATCAGTGATAATGGAAACAGGAATACCATATCGGCAAATGATATAGTTGAGGATGAACATAGCAATCTATTTTCCAGTGACTTGTGTAAGAGGCATGGCTTCAATCCATTTTGTGAAATACTCTATGGCAGTGATAATGAATTTATGACCATTGGAAGAAGGAGGGTGAATCTTGCCTATGAGATCGAGTCCCCACTGACAAAAGGGCCATGGAGACGCAATTGGTTGAAGTTCTTGCACTGGCGCATGGATGAGGTCTCCATGAATTTGACATTGCTTACATTTCTTAACAAATTGATATGAATCTTTTTCCATATTGGGCCAGTAATATCCAGTCCTGATGAGTTTCTTGGCTAAGGTAGGACCACTAGCATGTGGACCACATATCTCTTCATGTACTTCACATAATGCAATCTAAGCTTCGTCGCTTTCTAAACATCTAAGAAGAGTGCCATCTAGACCTCGCTGGTATAGGATATCAGCTAAAATGACATATCGAGAAAATTGGCGAATGAAAGTGCGACATTGGTTATTGGATAAATCAAGAGGTAGGGTATTGTCATGAAGGTATGTGAAGATGGAACCATATAACTGGGACTCAGGACCGACAACACATATCATCTCAGTAGGAATGATTTTATATGAAGGAACCAAAAGGTTATCCACCAAGAACTCATAGTGGGTCTCATTTGGAGGTAGATCGATCAGTGAAGCAATTGTAGCTATGACATCTGCGGCTCGATTCTACTCTCTTAGTATCTGCTCAAAGTCTATCTTTGTGAAATGTTGTTTCAGGTCATCCACCATTTTTTTGTAAGGCATTAATTTTTCATCTTTTGTTTGGTAATCATCAGTTGCTTGACGGATTACAAGTTGAGAGTCCCCAAAAACATGAAGTTCCTGGATCTTCCACTGAACTGCAATCCGTAATCCAGTTGTTAATGCCTCATATTCCGCTATATTAGTAGTGCAAGGAAATGATAAGCGGTATGATTTTGGTATAGAATCCCCTTGAGGAGTTATAAAGAGGATGCCAGCTCCTGCCCCATGCTGTGTGTATGAGACGTCAAAGTACAGTTGCCATGGCTTCGCATGTGACATTGTTAAAATGGATTCATCTGGAAATTCTAAACTTAGAGGAACATCATCTATCATGGGAGCATCTGCTAATTGATCTGCGATGGCTTGTCCTTTTATTGCTTTTCTATCCACATACTCAATGTCGAATTCACTCAGGATCATTACCCATTTGGCTAGTCGTCCAATAAGCGTTGCTTTATTGAGAAGGTATTTCAATGGATCGATTCTTGCAACCAACTTAGTCTTATGAGTGAGCATGTAATGTCATAATTTTTGCGAAGAAAAGACCACGGCGAGACATGCATGCTCAATTGGTGTGTAGTTTAGCTCATATCCCACCAAGGTGTGACTGATATAGTATACTACTTTTTCTTTGCCCTCAGCAATTTGTTGTGCTAAGAGTGCCCCCAGTGCTGTTGGAGTAGCTGATATGTATAGTAACAGAGGCTGATCTGGAATTGGTGGCATCAAGACTGGTGGATTCAAAAGATAATCTTTGAGTGTCTGGAAAGCCTGTTGACAGTTATCATCCCATTTGAATTTGATGTTTTTATGTAGCAGGTGCTGAAAAGGATTACACTTATCTGCAAGTTGCGCTATGAATCTTCGTATGGACTGGAGTCTCCCTTGTAAAGATCAAAGTTGACTGATATTTCTTGGTGGTTGCATCTCTAGGATGGCCTTGACTTTTGTTGGATCGGCTTTGATTCCTCTTTTTGATACAATGAATCCTAGGAGCTTCCCGGAGGTTACTCCAAAGACACATTTCTTGGGGTTTAATCTTACTTTGTATTTTTCCAACTGATCAAAGACGACTGAAAGTATGTCCAAATGTGTATTTCTATCTATTGATTTTCCCAAGAGGTCGTCGACATAATCTTCCACAGTTATGTGCATGAGATCGTGAAAGATAGTAGTCATGGCTCTTTGATATGTAGCGTCTGCATTTTTTAGCCAGAAGGGCATGACATTCAAGCAGAAGGTTCCCCAAGGACAAGTGAATGATGTTTTATGTTGATCCTCAAACGCGATCTTTATTTGATTATAACCAGAGAATCCATCCATCAATGATAACATTTCATGGCCTGCTGTGAGATCTACAATCAAGTCAATATTTGGTAATGGGAAGTCATCCTTAGGACAAGCTTTGTTGATGTCTCTGAAATCTGTACATATTCTGATGTTGCTATCTGGTTTACTGACTGGCACTAAGTTGGAGATCCATTCAGGATAATCAATTGGGCGTATGAATCTGACGTCCAATAATTTCTCAAGTTCTGCTTTGACTAGTAATGCCACTTGTGGATGCATCTTTCTTGATTTCTGTTTCACTGGTTTTGCCCCCGGTTTAACTGTCAAATGATGCATTACTAAATCCAGATCCAATCCAGGCATATTAGCGTATGACCATGCAAAGTTGATTTGTCGATCCTTGAAGAAATTTATGAATTTTGACTTTTCTGACTCCATCAATGATTGAGCCAGAAATATGTTGTGTGGAACCTCTTCTGTACCAATGTTTGTTTTGATAGTCTCCTCTACCAACATGGATGACTTTTCCTCATATGATGCTAGGAGAATGTCGAGCCTTCCATCTTCAAGTGCCTCAGAGAGGTTTTCACCCTCAGATACGTCCTTTCTTTTTACTTTTTTGGGTTCAGACAGTGCCACAGTGTGGTTTTCGCCATAAGACCCTTGGTTTGTTCTTATTTTCATATTTTTGCGACTGGAAGGTCCAACGCCCTCACCAAAATATGCCACGCTATTGAGTTCTATAGTGTATCCCGCTTTATGGTCCCCAGGGGGAAGATCATCTCGTATGCCAAGATAGTCAATAAAAGCTTCATCATTTTGGAATGTGTCAAACTGTGCAGGTCCTTCATGATCCTAGTCAATGAGTTGGTGGTGAACGAGGGGAAGGCCTTTAATGTCTTCGAAGTTAGCGAGGCTAAGAGTGAAGATGCAGTTATATTCGGGTATGTCAAGGTAATTATCAAGGTCATCAATGGCACTCTCCTCATCAGTCTTGATCGCGAATGAATCCAAATTATCATCACTAGTAGCGCATTCTGGGATAGGTGTTCTCATCCTATGTGATTTCAACCTAGAACCTTGAGACAAGGACTGTGCGGAATCCTCATGGGTTGTTTCTTGACCAACTTTGAATCTTTTATAAAATTCCTCTTCTTCTGTGGGTTCATCTAGCTCTCTGAATGTCTCGGTGAGCTCGTAGTCACTGGAGGATTTGTCTGAACCCCATTCCCATTCGTTGGAGTCTGTGGAATAGCGATCCTCTTGTTGAATTTTGGCAGCTTTTATTTGTAAGGCTTCTTCTGTCCTTTGAGTGTGGACCTTGGAAGTCAGGAAACCAAGTCCCTTCAAGTGTTCCTTTTTGAATGTCAATTCAAGTTGTAAAGGTTCAATGATGCCTTCCTTTCGTAACCCAAGAAGGCTTTTTCCATCATACCCGAATTTTTGTAGAATCTTGAAGCCTTTGCCATATTTCTCACATGGTAGACTGATGTGATCTTGTGTATCATCTTCAATGTCTTTGTAAAGCATTTTGTATAAGTCTTCCTCTTCCAGTTCGCCCCATCTTTGAAAGGTAGTAGGGTCCCATTTGAGTACCATGATGGATACTTGCTTGTTAGGATGTGGTCTTCCATATTCTTTTGGGGAACTCATGACTTGTTGTAAGTACATGGTCTGATTTAAAGTGTATTCCCCCATGCCCTTCTCATGAAATTTGCCTTTAAGCTAACCTTGTTTTGATGTCGAAGGTTTTAATGACTCAGGATCAATGTATGCCGAAGAAGGAACAGCTTCGCGATTACTGGGAATGATGGTCTCGGTTTTTGATCTCAGGTTATTGCAGTATATGAACGGATTAGGATCACCGTTAATTGTTACCTCCACTCCATTGTGAGGAAACTTAATGCATTGGTGATATGTAGATGGGACTGCCCTCATTTCATGAATCCAAGGACGCCCTAGCAATATGTTGTAAGTGAGATCTAGATCGAGGACTTGACAAACCACATCCCTCGTAACTGGCCCAACTTTGAGAGGTAAAGTGACTGTGCCCTTGGATGAACGCTCTTCATCATCATATGCCTTGATGGTGATTTTGTTTGTAGAGTTCACAGCTTTATCAGAATATCCCAATTGTTTAATTGTGCTCAATGTACAAATGTTTAGACTAGCTCCTCCGTCTATCAGGACTCATTTTATTTGATGTTTGTGTATGAAGGCTTCAATGTGTAGTGGTGCATTATGTGGCTGACTTACGGAGGCGTCATCGGCTTCCGTAAATGTAAGGGAGTGTGGAATGGAAAGGTATCCCACCATGGCTTGAAACTGGTCCACGTTCAGATCAGTAGGAACGACAGTGTCTCTCAAGATTTTGTCCAGAATAGCTTTATGTGCGGGGGATATGCGTAAGAGCTCAAGGATGGAGATGAGCGTGGGTGTCTTCCCTAACTGTTCTATAAGGTCGTACTCAGGCTTGGTTGATGAAGAAGGGGTGTTTTTGGCTGGAGCACCTTGCAAAGTGAATTTACCTCGATGGGTTGTAACATGACATTCAGAGGTAGGTTCGGAAGAAGATCTAACACCTTTTAGGACAATCTTGGGTCTCCGGGTATAATTCTCAGGGTTTTTGTCCTTGATGATAATGGTAGAGACGTAATTGTCCATCGAAATGTGATTGATAGTTGAATCATAGTTATAGGTTGCTCTGGTATAGTTGGTTTGGTCATCTGTGGCTTTAGATTTTCCCTTGTCATGCTTTGGGAGTGGTTCCTTAAACATTTCATGTTCTTGATTGGATGAGTGTCCCTCAATCTCAATGTCACCTCTATCAATAAGATCTTGTATGATGTTCTTCAATCGATGATAATTTCCTGTTTTATGACCCTTGCTCTTATGAAATTCACAATATTCATCGTCATTCCACCAATTTGGTTTGACCTTTGGCTCATATGGAGGAAAATCTGGAATTGTGATTACCTTGTTTGCCACTAGCTTCTTGAAAACTGACTCAAGTGGTTCTCCCAATGGAGTGTACTTCCTTCGTGATTTAGAAGTTGTTTGAGTATTCACTTGATTGTTTGTAGAGCTTGATCCGGAAAAAATGATTTTGGGTCGTACTGTATTGGCATCAACAACACCATCATTGACTGTGTTCTTGTTTTTATTCCAAAATCTTGGCTTGTCTTTTCCGTTAAAGTCATCTTTGTTTTCCTTGAATATCTTAATGACTCCTTGTTCAATTAGGACCTTTTATGTCGCTAAACCCTTTTCAATGACGTCTAAGTCATAACCAATGTCTTTGTTAACATTCTGAGTGAACATCTCTACCATTTGTTTTTGTGGAATTTCACAAGAGCATCTGCTAGCTAGATTCCTCCATCTTTGTAAAAATGATGCAAAAAACTCTCCCTCTTTTTGCTTGGTGTTGCACAAAGTAGTGACTGATATGTCTGTCTCTATGTTGTAGGAGAAATGTTGAATAAATGCCTCTGCTAGATCACCCCATGACTTAATACCAGGTGGAAGTTGGGAGAACCATTCCATAGCTTGATCACCTAGGCTCTGTGGGAATAATCTCATCAAATATGTCTCTTCTGCTGCTACCTCAATGCAGGCTGTGAAAAATTGTCTTATGTGTGCCTTAGGATCCCCTTTTCCTCTATACTTATCAAATTTAGGCGTCACAAAGTGTGTAGGAAAAGGAGGCATTGGAATGCTCTTGTCAAATGGATAGGGACATATGTCTCTCATTGTGTATCTTGGCTTTGGTGTATTTATGTCCTCCATTTTCTTTTGTAAGTCCCTGATTTGTTGCTCCAAATTGCTCTTAGGTGGGGATCAACTTCTTGGACCATACCCCATGCTTGAGGCACCAATTGGAGGAGGAGCATGTTGCATATATGGATGATATTGATCATACACATGTTCATATGGAGAAGGTCTATAGTGATGCTGCATATATGGACCACTTGGTATAGATTCATGTTGAGGAACGCCATATCTATTTTGTCCATGTATAACATACTCTACAGGCATGTCATGTTCTAATGTGTTACCCCCAAATTTGACACGGGGTTTCCTTGTGTCCAAATTTTGAGCATGCCTTTGAATATCCAATTGCTTTGGTGGTTGATCCTTAGCATTGGTATGTGATTGAGCATATCTTTCTGCATAAGACTTCCATAATGGTCTGCGAAGGTGAGTATCATATGCTTGACCATGTGTATGTGGGACCTCTGGTTTTTGAAACAAATATGATGGTGATTCAGGCACCATATGTGGTCCTCTATTGCCTCCACTATTAGGCCTTCTTTGATCCATATTGGAGTGAGGTTGTTGCAAAGGTCTATGTTCCATTATTTGAGACATGTCAAAATCCTGAGGTATCTTGGCTCCACTTTGTGCCATCATTTGTAAGAAGTATTGTCTATCCCTCCTCATTATTTCCTCAATCAATCGATTGAAGCAGGGGTCCATAATGGATTCTTCCACATCTGCTGAATGTACGGAAAAGTTGTCCATATTGTCATTGTGTGTATCATTGTTGTTTGTAGTGTCCATGTTCTCAACATTTGGAATGTTTCTATAGGCATCCATGTCAGGTAATGTGTTATGATCAGAATTGAAAAAGACATCATTATCATACTCATTAACACTCATGTTTGCAGACTCTTGAGCCTCTTTAGTTTCTCTCCTAGATTTTTGAAGACGGGTTTCAACCATGAACTAGGTATTGACCAAGATGTGGTAGACTAGATGAAAATGGAAAAAGTATGGAAGACCAAGAGTTGGATGGAATGTAAATGAATCTGAGATATACTTGCAATGTCCAAAGTGTAAGACCAAGTATGTATGTAGTAGAGTAGGTGTGACTTCCAAAGAGAGGACAGTTTCTCTTGATGAGGTAAGTTGACCTTGACTCTAAGTAAGACCAAATGAGACCCAAAGGTTATAGACCTTGATGAGGGACCACTTAGCAAAGTGTTGTTGTATGTAGTGTGTTGACAAAGTATGGTGAGGACAAGCAAGTGACCCTTTGACTCAAGTTTAGACAAATGTGAATGTAATGTAAGGTGTAAAGCAATGATGGACTGTGTGAGACCCAAAGACAGGTTGAATGCTAAATGAAACCCTAGAGAAATGACCTAGGAAGCTCAAGAATTTCGAAACTGACTGTGTTTGTTTGTTGCACTATACAAGTTTTTCAATTCTGAACACAGACGCGCCTGTATACTTCACAGACATGATTTCCTAACACAGACGTGGTTCTATTTAACACAGACGCGTTTCTGAGATTTTTGTAAAATGCACTGTTGATTCTAGAAACACAGACATGTTTCTGCCCTTCACAGACGTGGTTATACAACACAGACGCTATTATGTTTGACACAGACGCGTTTCTGCAAAATTTGTGCAATTTTTTCCAATCTGTGAAGTTGTTTTTGTTGTGACCAAATCTGACTGTTTGACTGTTTTTCGTGACAAGAGGACACAATGTTGATGAAGACCCAATGTTTGCAAGTGTCTAGACTCAAAATGACTCCAAAAAGTGTGTTTTTTGATGTAAAAATGTTTTGCATACACTTGAAGACACAATTTAGACACAATGTTTTGTTGTTTGGTCTTGAATGTTTGAATGTTTAAAATAAGTCAAGCACAATTCTTATGGCTGGCCAAGACAATAGTTGTTGATCCCACATGGGGTTTTACCCCCGAGGCTACGTTATTCAGAGCGGATACTTAGATATTTGACCTCACTGGCTCCACCCTCGGCACTCACTTCTCGGGTCAGCCAAGCATCAGTCCCCACGAAAACTCCCCGTGGTGAACTTTGTATCTCTACTAAGAACCGTATGTGTGTGGGCCGCTACCAGAGGTCCGACCTCCTGCGCCAACAACTAGAAGGATTTGGGCTTCTAAAACAAAGAGGTGCTAGTAAGGGCATCCGCTCGTGTGGCCATACTTGCGGCACTTTCAACTCTGTAAATACAGAAGGCTCCCAGCCGGTAGGGGTTACGCCCTACAACTGATCAAATAAATTTGATCAAACGGGTTTATGGGGAGACATAGTGTCGGTATGAACTAATCAGCACAAGTTATTCATAGTTTTCACCATGAATACAGTTATTTATAGTGGTTTGGAAGAAGATGGCTTTTCTTTTGCTACCACTTGGGTCGTTCTCTTCTCACTAGTAGTCCTAATGACCACACGGGAAGACAGGCCCTCTAAAGATTAAACAAAAAGAGCCTATTGCTCAAGACACAAAAGACAATGATTCAATTTTAGTGCACCAATTGAAGTGTTTGCTAGTCTATTGAAAACAAAGCACACAAAAAAATCCAAAAACCCTTGCCAAGGACCTGCAACAAAGAGTTGTTAGTAGTTTGGATTGTTTTAAATAATCACCCCTTCCTGCAAGCACACAAGTTAGGTAAATTTTAAATCCAAAAGACTTTGTGAAAATAGGGGCCTTCAACCAAACGATTTTGCTTTCAAGACAAGCTGCACCAATTTCGTTAGCTAGATCTGAAAATGTTAGCTCAAAATAAACCGGATCTGAAACATTAAATGACCAAAAATTGAATCAATAAACTCCAAAAATGAAATCAATGCACACAAACGCGGTTACCTCTGACACAGACGCGACTCTCTGATGCATACGCGCTTCTGTGAGACACAGACGCGATTTTTGGACACAGACGCGACTGAGAAACACAGACGCGGTTTTTGGAATCTGCAAAAAAAAAAAAAATGTTGTTGAAGATGCAGACGCGGTTCTAGATGTCACAGACGCGATCCGAAAGTTCACAGACATGACAGAAAGTCAAAAACGCGATCCGAAAGTACGCAGACGCGGAAATATCAAAATGTTGTCGAAAAATGTCAAATCTGCAACTTCAAAATACAAAATCTGCAACAAAAATGTTAAATGCAAAAGGGACAAGGGTCCCACCGGGCGTGCCAAAATGTATATGGTGAAAATGGATTAACAATAATAATAATATTGAAAGGCTAAATGAATTCAACCACAAAACCCTAGCCTAACAACAACAAAGATCCACCATAACATATGAAGATTACCTAAGACAATGCAAATCAAATGAAATCACAAAGATTATACCATCACATGTCCAATAGGGTTTGGATCTCCATTCTTCCTATCTCCATTGATCTTGCTTGATATATTTGCTCTCAGATTTTATGTGCACAAGAGCTCAACAAAGAACGGAATGTGGTTGCAAGTAGGATCGCATATGCCAAGTAGTCAATTGATCAAGTAGTCAAGTCCTTAGGATGATTGATTAGGGTTTGATAATGAAGGAAGCATCTCCTTATATAGAAGACACAATATGAAATAGAGGGATAAGATTGAGAGGTGTAAAAGGAGGTCGGCTATGATTAGAGGGTAGGTAAAAGAAATAATAAAATAATGAAAGGGGTAGGTAGTGTATGAATTAAGAGATGAATGACATGTGTCATGGGTAGAAAAGGTTAATGAATTAATTAAATAAATAAAGATTCATTTAATTAATAGAAGAAGTGGGATCAATTAAATAAATAAGATATTTATTTAATTTAGGAAAAGGATAATTTAAATAAATAAATGTATTTATTTAAATGAGAAATAAGGCTAGAAGAGGATAAATGAATTAATTAAATAAATAAAGATTTATTTAATTAATAGAAGAATTAAGCTTAGATAATTAAATAAATAAAAGACTGGACAATTTTGGGTGTCTACAATTATAAGTCTGGCAATCTGTCAGAATTGGATGAAAGCTTTTATCAAGAGTGTAAACTCTAATCTGCAATTCATATTGTATAATATATATGGCCCAAACAAATCAATGGAGAAACTTCAACTGTGGAACACAATACATTGGCGGTGATTTCAATGCAATATTATACACTATTGACAAGTCAGGAGGTATTGGAAGAATGGGACAAGCTTAAATAGATTTTGCAAATTTTGTAACAAATTGTGGTCTTGCGGATGTAGTCCCATCAAATGGGAATTATACCTGGACGGACAAGAGGAAGGGATTCTCCAACAACTATCAGATGAATGGAATAATTCAGACACCAAGATAAGTATCCTCATCTGCCAATTCCCAATATCAGAATAGTTTTCGCTTGAA
Organism: Cryptomeria japonica; assembly: GCF_030272615.1. Lineage (NCBI taxonomy): Eukaryota > Viridiplantae > Streptophyta > Pinopsida > Cupressales > Cupressaceae > Cryptomeria > Cryptomeria japonica. The sequence goes on from NC_081414.1 coordinate 639,834,969, forward strand.
TTTTCTTTAATTGAAGGCACAGGGATGGTAACATCTCAATTTAAACTTGAAAGTATGTGGTTTAGATGGCCTGGTTTGGTGGATATAATGAAAAGTTGGTGGGAGGAGACAAATCAATTCAGGGGAACAAAGATGTTTGTCCTCTGCCAAAAACTCAAAACAATAAAGGAGAAACTCGGACATTGGAATAAGAAAACCTGAAAAAATATTATTGAAGAAAAAGTAAGGATTGAACAAGAGATGGAGACTCTCAGCGAGTTTGTTATCCAAAATGGCATGTCTGAAACAGAATTTATGAAAGAAAAAGAGCTGCTCAAGGAATATGAGGAAATCTTAGCTAGGGAAGAATGTTATTGGCGAGGAAAATCTAGAGATGACTGGTTAAAGGATGGTGATTGAAACACCAAATTTTTTCACAATTCTGCAAAGGTGAGAAGAAATTGGAATAAAATCTCTCATATCCAAAAAGAAAATGGTCAGATTTTGTTAGAGCGAAGAGAAATTAAAGACAAAGGAGTTAGATTCTTTGGTGATCTTTTAGGCGGTGAAGGGAGCTCAAAGCAATAAAATTGCAACTTTGTAAACTAAATCCCCCAATTAGTAACTGAAGCAGACAATAATTTTCTCATTGAGCCAATAACAATTGAGGAAGTAAGACTTGCAACTTTCCAATTAGATGCGGATAAAGCTCCAGGCCCTGATGGTTTCACGGCTCAAGTATTTTAAAAGTGTTAGTACTTCATGACCAAAAATATTGTTGGGGTGGTCAAGGAATCTAGACAAAAAGGAGTAATGTTGAAAGACTTGAACACAACTAACATAGAGTTGATCACCAAAAAGCAAGACACATTAACATTTGCTAATTTTCGATCCTTAGCATTGTGTAATACCAAATACAAGATTATCACTAAAGTCATGGCTAACAGATTGAAGAAACTTCTACCAAAGCTGATCTCGGAAGAACATAGTGGGTTTGTACCAGGTCGCAACATTGTCGATGGCATCATCATAGCCCACAAGACCCGACATTCAATCAAAAAGGACAATCTAAAAGGTATGATCCTAAAACTTTATATACGCAAAGCATATGATCATGTTCCATGGAGATATTTAATGTTAGTATTAAAAAGATATGGATTCTGCAAACAATGGCTAGATTGGGTATGGACTTGTATATCAACTCCTCGTTACTCCATACTGATTAACGGGGAACCTTGTGGTTTATTCCAAGGGGCAAGGGCTCTTCGGCAAAGGGACCCCTTATCACCCTTTCTTTTTACACTAATTGCTCATTCTTTAAGCCATAAAATAAAGGAGATACATTGAATGGAGATTGGACATGTAATCAAGCTGTCACAGACCTACCTCCTTTCTCTCATCAACCATTTACCGATGACACCCTACTATATGGGCAGTCAATAATCACAAAAGCAACCAGAATAAAAGAAATATTGGAAGAGTATTGGAAGGCATCAAGACAAATGATAAATAAGGACAAATCAAACATCTTATTTTTTAATACTGGGCAGTAAGCTCAAAGAAGAATTGGGTCGATTATGGGATATAAAATAGGTAAAATTCCATCGACATATTTAGGAGTGCCCTTATTTAATGGAGTAATAAGGAATAAGTTATGGTTAGAAACAATGGAAAAAATGAGAAAGAAAACCAAACTATGGAAAGGTCGTTGGCTCACCTTTGCAGGCAGGATAACCATGATTAAAGCAATTTTAATAGTTGTTCATATCTATCTTCTATCAGTCATGAAAATCAATAAGGGATCATTAAATCAGATGAATAAGCTACTCAAAAAATTCCTTTGCCAGGACGAGACCCACGATCAGCATCGGATCTTGTTAATAGATTGGGATACAGTAAAGAAAGACAAAGCAATGGGAGGCACTAGGATCAAAGATCTACTTATTCAAAACAAATCCCTCGGGGCCAAGTTAATATGGAGACTATATCAAGACCCAAAAGCATTATGGAGTAGGGTGCTTAGACAAAAATACTTAGATAATATGTGTCCAGACAAAATCCTCACAATAGAAAATCTGACAGCTAGTTCAGCAATATGGAATTTTATGCTGAGATGTCAGGATTTAATAACAGATCATCTATCATGGAAGATAGGGAATGGTGGCATAGCACTTTTTTGGAATGACTCCTAGAATGCTTACTCCCCTTTAAGTGAGCTACCTAATAGTGCTGATATTCAATATGCGGCCATAGGAGTATATGGTGACAAAGTTATAGACTAGCTTGAACCTATCCAGGGAGGACAAAGTTTTGAATATAGATGGAAAGATCTTATCCTGATCAATCCAGTGTGTGGCAAAGCAGTAATGGAAGAATTAAATTAAGGACACATTGTAATCGGACAAAAGGAAGATCGCATCATCTGGTGCGCAGTCAAAACTCGACAATATGCGGTTAAACTTGGATACAAGTTGGAGGAACGGGAAAGAGAAATGCTCATGGCAACATTTATGTTGGAGTGGTCTAGTTCTACCCAAGGCTAAAACTTTTTCTTGGATGGCAGTGCAACAAAAAGTATTAACCGGGGAAAGATTAATAAAATTGAGCTTTTTCGGCCCTTTTCGCTGCCCTTTATGCAAAGTCCATGAAGAAACAACAGATCATCTATTTTTTACATGCCCATACACCTATGAATGTTGGTATCATTTTTGTAAAAGCCTTTCATGGTTTGGAGCATTACCCGACACACTACAAGGGGGCTTTGAGAGTTGGTCGAGTTTAAATAAGACATCAATCTGGAATGGTCTTTGGTCCACTGTTCCTGCCCTTATTATATGGCATCTCTAGAGAGAGAGAAATTTCATAATTTTCAATGATAAAGAAGTAGTGGTCCATTCAGTCATAAACAAAATAGAAGTGGGTATAAGTGAACACTTGAATATAAATGTAAATTGCAAGAACAGGGTGTTCACAAGTTGTGATAAACAATAGGCAACACATGGCAGCATCTAATCCCACATAAGCTACCAACAGAAAATTCTCATCCACAGGAGGAGGCTAGATGGTCTCTTCCACCAACAGGTCGATTGAAATTGAATTTTGATGGAGATTCCAGAGGTAACCACGGTCCATCTAGAGCCGGATTCATCATTCGAAATGATAGAGCGGAACGGGCTGGCTTAAAGAGCACACACTAAGGTTTCACTTCTTAGGTGGCTCGTGGGTCCAGCTGTTACTCTGTTCCGTCAGACTCTTCATCTCATTTCACCTCCGTCCACATTTTGTTTTCCGTTGCGGTCCATTTAACTGTCCGCAGTCACTATCACTGTAGCGGTTAATTTTGAATCTCAATCTCCCGCCTGGATTTCTCCCGCTCAACCAATCATATTTCAATTTTGAGGGGGAAATATTCTACTTAGTGTGGAACTATTCCAATATCCAGCCATGCATGGGAAATGGAGGAATAATTTTCTGATACATCGCTAACCTATTTAGTAGCGGAGGCATGTGAAGTAGTGATGGAGACCTTGTGAGTCTCAGCTATTTGTCCACAGAGATTTGATCTCTGTTTCAACATTTCCAGAATTACACTTGCTTGAAATTTCAATTGTTTTCAAAGGAGAAAGGGGTAAAGATCAAGTGCAACGGCTGGTGAATGTTTGCAAGCCAATAATCTATGGACGGTAGCCATTGCCCAAGTACTGTTCGCTAATAATAATACATAATTCAAGAAAAAGGAATTGGGGTTATTAAGACATACCCTCAAAATGAAAGCATGAGAGAGTCTAAAATAAAGACAAAAGACAAAGCCCAATCTCAAACAAAATCAATCAATTAAAAGAATCATTAGTTTTGTTAATGCATCTATAACATTCTACAAAGTGTCAACTTTCTCTAGCATTAGCCTTCCATATTCTAATATATAATAGATAAATTGGCATCAAACATCAATATTCTTCATCTTTGCATACAAGGATGATTTATTGGCCAAATGTATGACATTCTAACAAACATGTATATAATTCTAAAAGCACTTAGACTTAGCTCCACATCAAAAAACAACTACTTAAATCAAATGGATTTTTACAAACATAAGTAGATTTTATTTACTAGGCTTTTTGTAGTGGGAGAAGTTGTAAAACTTTTTTTGTTAAAGACTTCCTACACACACACATAGCATTCACCTTCCTCATACATAAAATGTTATGTTCCAACCCTAGGATATGTATAACTTTTGGAAATCCTTTCATCATCCTATCACAAAGCTTAACTTGACTGAGGTCCTCCTATGACAAAGCTTAACTTGACTAAGGATTTGCACCTAATAATACTAAGGAATATATATTATTAACAAGTCATACATTTCCACTATCAATCCTCATATTTTAGAATAACCACTCACTATGTGGAGTCATGTTAAAAGATGTACTAGAGTGAATCATCTATGCATATTGACCCATGGGATTTTTTCTCAAATTGCACTATGTTCATCATCTCAACATAAGCCTAATTGATGCTACAACCTTCCCTTGCATGCAAAATACAATGCTAATATGTTACACACATGGACAAGACACAATATGATGGTATCACACACATCTACACAAGAATCAATTCTAATTTATCTACACAATTTAGTACAAGATAGCTATGCACACACACTCTTTATTCATGTCACATGACTTGAAGAGTGTATTCCAACTTTAATAATAGATTTTTTAACTCTTAAATCAATGTCTTGGTATTGTACATGGCTTTCAATTGGGAAACACATGTTGTAATAATACGATTACCTTAGCTCCACTTACATAAAAAAAATGGCCATGTCTACTCTTTAAGATCATGACAGCTTATTGGCACCATATGGATTTGACATCTACCACAACCTTGGCCATATGAGAAGCACACCATATTAGTAATATATGATGGAAATGTTTCTTGGAAACATATCATATAAGTAATTCATTATATATTTTGTAAAATAGTCTTTTAATTGGAAAAACCATTCACATCATTTAACCTAACTTGGTGGCATTCTAGGGTTTCTCTAGAAAATTAGATGGATAATTCTTATTTGATCACATGAAATTTATTTGCCACTACATCTTTTATAATTTTATATTGATGTACCTTTGATGAATATAGGAATATAAAACTCACATATTTATCATGTGTCTCCTTCATGTTGGCTATGGCATTACATAATACAACTTTTAAAACTCAAATTAAATATTAGAAATAAACCTACTTCAACTAACTTAGCCAAAAGTTTTCACATATGCACAAATTTCTCCTTTGATTTTTATATTTAAATTGTATCACTTCTAGAAGTAACATGCATACATAGCCAAGGTTGCAACAAATGCATTAGATTCATCATTAGAAGTTGTAGAATTCCTATCATAATTTAATCTTTTCCTTTACTTATCCTTCTCTTTTCATTGGACTTTTGTATGTCGCTTTTCTTATCAAATTTTTAATATTTCATGTTGGATTTATGGAGAGATTTAGATCTCCTTTGATATATTTTTTTTTATCTTGCTTCTTGTTGCCTTTCTCCTTTGATCCATGAGCAAACAAGGAAAATCTTATGGTGTATTATGTTTTAATCTAATCACATTTGAAGTAAGAGAAATTGCAACCTAAGTGTTATCTCAATAGAGGTAGTTTTGATAGCCTTAACTAGGTTGTTCTAAGAGTATAGCAAGGAACATACCATGGTAGAATGATACTTTGATCATCATCATAGATCATAATACCAATAGAATTCAATTGGAAAATAAAGATGAAGACGTTTAGGTGATTATATATTTTATAAATTAATTATTATGGACACAACTTATTCTATATAAAAATTATTCATCATAGATTTGGCCTAGTACTTGTTTTCAACTTCCTCCAATAGAAACTTGTGGTGGGTTCTCCTAAAAAACTTTAGGATGATTGAATCCACTACATAGAGTTGATGTAGGTTTACTCATGGAGTAAATGTCAAAGAGAAACTAATGTATTAGTAATTCCTCCATTTAAGGTGCTAAACACTAAGATTTGTGTCATTGATTTTTTTTTATCTCCAACAAATACATATGCACTTGCCATTTTTCTTGTTAAGATAATCTCTCTCTCTCTCTCTCTCTCTCTCTCTCTCTCTGTGTGTGTGTGTGTGTGTGTGTGTGTGTGTGTGTGTGTGTGTGCAGATATATATATGTATATGTATTTGTATATGTATGTATATATGTATATGTATATGCATATGTATTTATGTGTGTGTGTGTGTGTGTTTACACCTACACACAAACACTAGAGTAAATGATTGTTCCATGTAAAAATAAATTTATCACAAGCAAATTTAATTAGAGTAAATCTAATTTACTCCAACATCATCTATTGTTATACAAAAAGACCATGTATCTTTTCAACCTCAATAACTATATCCATGTATGTTTTATGGGCAAACTAAAGAGTAATTTGTATATAGTCTAGAAGTTGATCCATCATTGGCATATCCCAATTGCATATTTAAGTCAAATTAAACAACTTCATATAAAAGTCAAATCAAAATAAAAAAGATAAGATATTGTACATTATTATATTTTGAAAAATATATTTTCTTTTCGAATTAGGTTATGATAGTAATAAAATCTATGATAAATAACTTACTTGATCAAATCCTCTTTAAAGGGTATGAGCTCATGAATTGTTCCATAAGTATAAAAAATACCAAGTTTGGCCTAGCATAATCTTGTTTCAATAAATTCAAACTCATATAATCCCCCTGTATAATAAAAATAATATTCCACGTAATGCATAAAGATTTACTTAGTTTATTCACTATCACCTCATCTCACTGTCTAAACATTAGTATCAACACAAATATATAGCTCAATTTAAAGGACAAACAACTCTACGTTTTCAATGATTTTAAACTTGACTCATTGTTTTGAAACTAAACTGATGAGCATGTATTTCATGCATGGTAGATTGAATGTTTTTATTGTAGTTTCAATTCTTCCTTTCCAATCTTCTAGAAACTATTGATAATTTAATTCTTATACAATATTAATATTAAATATGATATCAACTATCACAAATAATTTAGAAATAGTTGTATTACTTAGCCAATTGATTGAGTTCATCTTGATGGTGAGACTACAATATATTGAAATCCACTACTATTAGTTCTAAAATCTTTTCACTTCATTCCTTTGGAACCATAAAAGAAAGAATTATCAAAATAATTATGATTTGATACTTTAATTGAATTATCTTTCTATTTTAGAAAAGGTTGTTAGGGATATTGACACACAATATGAACTTGAATAAACATAGAATTCAAGATTCTAATAGAATTAAAGACATAGGGTATCCATCTAGACACAAAATTCAAGATTCTAATAGAACTGTGTTGAGATCTCTTTTAAAAAATTGTCTTTTTCACTCCAATTATCTAGTGTTGTGACTAGCATAACATAAATTTAATTCGTTAAAAAAAATATTGCATTTATAACTAATAATTTTTGTTGTAGTGTAAGAAGAGATAATAAGATAAAAAGAGTATATAATACTTGTATGTAATTGTTAATTTTTCTTTCAAAATGCCTATCAATTAGAAGAGGATGTTGTGGAAGGCTGCAGAGATTGGCTTTATCCTGCCAATTTTATTTGCTGTGAGTCTTCTAAAGCCTTGTCAACAAAACCATTTTGTTCCTATCCTGTAATGGTGGGAATCCATGAGGCCACATTTCTTTCAGGCTTTTTGTCTAACAGTTCACTTGCACTGTCTATGCTTTCACTTTATGCATACACGTTAACCAAAGCAGTGGCAACTACAACTTCTGACAAAATTTATTCTCTTTATTTTAATTAAAACTCCAACTCGAATACCGTTCTTGCACCGCTACGAAACTTTAGTGGATGCTGTAAAATGTAAAGGGAATTCGAGTTTGATTTACCTCATGCGCGGGAACTGCTAACGCTTACTGTAACTGTCACTGCTGACTGCGACGGCGAGCATTTAGGAAACGGAAATGGGTTGAAGAACGGGGTAGGTTCAGCGGGCCCCACATCACCACCTAAGCAGTCAAAGCTTAGTGTGTGTGATTTAAGGCCGGCCAAGGGGAACTAGTATGGGGGGTTCTGTAAAAATTTCGAATGACACAAATCACAATGTTGAATTTGTAGCTCTGCTTGGTGGCCTAAAACTATGTGTTGAAAAGAACATCAAAGCAATTGAAATTGAAGTAGATTCTCTCAATGTCATCCGAGCAGTCATCTTGGACGCAACATCTAGTTGAAAATTAGAAATGTGGCTGGGCAGCATTAGAAACTATATAAAAAATCTTGATTATTCCATCAAACATATATATCATGAGGCTAACAAAGAGGTGGATTACTTATCAAATCATGCAATTGATCAGCCAGTCCCCAAAGTAATCTCCACCACAACAGAGAGTTGGGTAGGATCCTCCATCCCACTTGTTTCACATGGTGTCGTCAATGTTCAACCCTGCTAAGGAATTGATCCCTCATCGAAGAAAATGCAGAGACAACATCATAATGAAGAGAGGTGGCTTTCGCAGGAAAATACTGTCATATTTGTAAATGAAAGCGTGATCTCATCTGTACAAATTGTCAGGACCTTACTATTATCTTTGTGCTAGATATGTAATTTTTTTTGTTGTTTAATAGAAGGTAGCTAGCCCTAGGCAGCAATTTGCTTTAAAAAAAAAAACTTAAATGAATTAAATTAAATAAAATCAAAGCTAATTAATATTTAATAATTATTTAAGAATTAAAAAATTGAATAAAATGGGATTACCTTACAATGCAACAGAAGTTGAGAGCCCTGTTATGAGGGTAGTCTAGAATTCGAAACCTAGTATGTTGATATGCTTGTTCAAACACTTCACCGAGACCAATTTATCCCATAGAGGTGATAAATAGATATGGTGTCTCACGTCGTGCCACGAAGGAGTTTGAGGTAGGGCTCGCATTGGAGATCGTGCCCACATGCTATAAAGGACTCAGAGGTAGGACCCTTTGAGTTGGAATTCACACACACATACCACGTGAGGAAGGCAAAAAGGAGACATAAGGAGGAAAAATTGATACAGTTCACCTAGGGCTAATCCCAACAACTAAGAATGATGTCCCTCAAAATACGGTCTCACTGGTTCATAGCTCCAGTCAAACGCATTGTTCAACACCTTAATGGTGCCCCTTATTGATCAATTTTTTTTTTGAATAAAATAACTTAAGTTAAATTAAATTAAGCTAATTAGAATTTAAGAATTAAAAACTAAATTAAATTAAATTAAATTAAACAAAAAAAATTAGATTAAATTAAATAACTAAAATATTTTTAATATAATAACTTTTTATTTTATTTCTCAATTTCCCCACCATACATTAGTACTTTGCAACTTTTTTACTACTTAAACTACTTGTATAAAATGACAGGTGCATTGAGATACAACACCAAGATGAAGAGAAATGGATCCAAACCATGCATGTTTGATATAGGTCACTATTATTGAAGCGTATGGGCACAAAACTTCACTATTTTAAAAAGTAAGTTTAGTCAACTTGTAGTTATAATAAGACTTCTCCATGCATTTGAATGCATGAATTCATTGTATGTTTAGAATAGTTTGTTCATGCTTTGTTTAGAACAACGAAGTCTTTGTATTTATTTTTATCTATACACTACTTACAAGGTGAACATTATTAATCTTAGTTTGAGTAAATAGTTTTGCAGGATATTCAACTGCATATTGAAAATTGTACTTTGGTTGTAAGTAGATTATTGATTTCATAGTTTATTCTTTGCATTTCCTATGCATGGTGTGCATAGTGAATATTTTTGTCTTGGTTGGTGAGTCATGAATCCATATTTTGCACATATGTCTATTAAATTATCATGAAAATATCATGTAGTATGCTATTTCTTTGACATATTTATTCTATCTTTGTTATCATTTATGTAGCTGAAACATTCTTGATATTACATTTACAGGACAATATAATTTGTACAAAATCTTGAGGTAATGACTTGACATGGCATTTCAATTTGTTTATCAATATTGATTATGCGAGAGGCGTATTATACTCACATAATGGATTGAAGAATGTTCATCAATAAAAAATCCCTTGATTCAAATTGATGCATGTCTTAACTACTATTAATTTTTCTTTTAATTTTTCAGTTTTAATAATATAAGTTTTTTACGATAAGTTTGAAAGTCAGTTAGTTTCCAATCGCTACCATTATATCACTTCTAAAACTGCAAATGGTTGTCTTGAATTAAATTGAATTTCCATGTGGTGGAAGAGGGTTTCAAGAAGAAAATTGCATATAGTTTGGAATGATTTTAATTGCATGGTTCTCCTAATTGTTGGCTATGGGACATGACTTCCTCTACCATGAGACCTTGATCAGATGGCAAATTCATTTTAGTTGATCTTTAGGTTGATAAGTGTCGATCTGAGCTCCCAGGGTTTGGTTCATTATTGAAAGGGAATTCTAGGTGATTTCCGAAGAGAAATAATCCATTTTTTTTAGCATAAGCATTGTAGATTTTAGGGCAAAAGAAATTTAGATACAAATGAAGTCAATGAGAATTTAATATCCTTGTTTTAGGCATCCATAAGACCTATTTCTGTTATTGTCGGAGATTTGAAACTTGCTACATCTTGGCCACCAATGATATTCCAGGAAAGGATCAATGTGTTTGAATTCTTATTCCTAGACTACATTTTGTAAGGTTATTCATAAATTAAATTATTTGTAATTTTTGAGTATTACTTTACAATTTATACCTAAAAGTTAACACCAAAATTTTGTTGGTTTATCAATTGATTTAACTCTTTTACAACACATTTCAATATTTATATTTTAGTTATTAGATATAACAAATTTTCTAAAAACCCTTGCAAAACTGAACTCATAAACCTACAAATACAATTTTTTTCATTTTATTTCATTGCAAATCCGCAAATATAAAAGAATTTAAGAGATTTGTAGTTTATTTTTTATGATAATAAATTATAACAAAGTTGTTAATCTTGCTCACTCCTCACTCTCAAACACCTCCAAGTAAATGTGCTTGAAAAAATAGATTGAAATATGAAAACACTAGTTTTCTCTCTTTAAAAGCTTGATTTATTTTGTTTCCCAAAATTCTTACATTTTTTCTTAATAACTAATGGAATTCATTAATATATCAAGTTGCCTTTACAACTACAAGCTTTACTCTAAAAAGCGGCTAAATATATATTTTCCCTTGACCATATCCAGTATGATTGTCATGTGCTTTAATTGTTTGTAAGACTATGAATTTATCAACCAATTTAGTAAGAAAAACTTTAAACCAATTTAGTCATTTTGGAAATGGCAATTTAGAGTAAAGCACATCACGACAAAGAAGGAAATATTTAGTCTTTGTAATTAACTTCAAATTTTAAAAGTTATTTTTCAATTTAGATTTAAATTATTTTTATGATAAGTAATTTTTATATTTATATTTAATAACTAATCTTAATTTTATTTATATTTATGAATATTAGATCATTTGAAATTTGATCTCTCTGCGTATATTACATAATGTTTTTATAAAAATATAGGTATGCTAGTTATTATTATTGTAAATTTATAATATTTGAATTAAATAATTTATGTCAAATTATTTACAGCCTTAAGTATTATAAATTCATATTACTTAGAGTAAAATATGGAAAATAAATTATAATCTTAGATCTTTAAAAAAAAAAAAAATTATATGCAAATCGTGGGATTGGGGCGCACTCATAAATTTAAAATAATTTTTTTAATCAATATAAGTTATTTTAATATTTTATTAAATATATTTCTTTAATTAAATCATCATACAAATTTAGGTCTTAAAAAGGGTTAAAATCATAATTGTAACTCTAACTCTACTGCTAGCCCTAACACTAACTGTAGACACCTAAAAATGTCTCATTGATCATATACTAATTAATTGATTAAATAATTTTTTAATTGTTTAATTAAATTAATTAATGTTGTTCGTCTAAATTCATATTTCTTCATAACATTATTAATTATTCAATTTATATTCTATCCTAATCAATTAATCATTTAAACCCTTTTCTAAAATTAATTAAATACTTGTTATTTAATTAATTGTGATTTAATTCCTTTAATTGAATAATCTTAATTATTTAATTAAATTCAATTTCTAAATAATTAAATTATTTCTTTAAATTATTTAATTAGCTAATTCATTCTGCTAATTCCAATTCCAAATCCCCATATTCTAATTTCATCTAATTTCATTAATTCTTCTAATTCAAATTCAAATTCATATTCTCCCAATTTTGCCTAATTTCAAATACATGTGCATTTCAATTTCATGATTTCAAAAATCAAATTGAATTCCTAAATCAAGTTTGCATGAATTCAAAGATCAAATTGAGTTTAAATAAAATCAAGATTCAATTAACATTCAAAAATCAAATTGAAAATCTAAGTCAAGTTCTAAATATATTCAAAGATTAAATTGAATTATGAATTTTTTTTTTTAATTTTTTTTTTTGGAGAAAAGGGGTAAAAACTTTATTGAAATTTAGAAAACGACATTACATCAGAACAAAAGGACCAAGGCCCCAGAGAGCAACATATCAAAATCATCCAATACTACACCCATTCCTATCATCAACAAGAACCCCCTCCAACTCCTTTCGGAGTTCCAAGGGAACCAACTCCCAATCCTCCAAGTGACCACCGTCTAACTGATTAGAAGCTCATTTTGCTAGACAGTTAGTCACCCTATTCCACTCCCTTGGAATATGAAAAAAGGTCACCAAATCCATCAGAGAGCTAACTTGTAAAATTTGTTGCACCACCAAAGCCAACTGCCAACTAACCCCCTCCACCTTCCGACTAATAAGTGAATTAATCAAAACCTGAGAGTCAGACTCATAGATAATCCTGCTCCATCCCATCGCATGAACCTTCTCAAAAGGCCGAAGAATAGCCAATCCTTCCATGAGGTTAATAGTCTGCACCCCTTCATGGAAGGAAAAAAAGAAAATTATTGACCCCGAAGAATCCCTGCCAATCCCTCCTGTACCAACAAGGCCAAGATTACCCCGAGAAGAGCCATTTGTATTAATCTTTAACACACCTTCAGGAGGGCACTACCACCTCCCATCCCTTTGGATTTTCTGCTTCACCCACCGCCCTCTCTTGACGCACGCAGAAGCCATAGACAACTCCTGAATCTCCAGATGCTCAACCACCCCCGCATCCCTTCTCTCCAAAGGAAGAGGCACCTCACACTTAGCTTCCACCGTCTCCTGGACCATGCCTTGAACTCTTTGTCAGACTTTTTGTAAAAGCCTCTTCTCTCCTTAGAAAAATCTTCGATTATGCTCCAACCAAATCTGCTACAATAAGAAAACAAGCCCCACAACCAGACATCCTGTAAAAAAGAAGTCAAAGAGGGAAGCTTACCCAACCTATCCCAAAAGTTATCCAAGGAGGATGCATGAACACAGGAACTCTTCCAATCCCACCAAAAATGCCAAATCTGGAGAGTGAAAGCACAACTAACAAAAAAATGAGTAGAGTTCTCCTCATCCATCTCCACCAGTCAGCTACACAGTCATACAAAAAAAATCACAAAGCCACATAAGCTGGAACCTAAACAAGGGTTTGTGAGGCACCCTAGCAGATTCAATGACAAGTTTGATAGGCCAATCGTCTGATCCTCTCCAATCCAATATTTTCGAATAGGAAGACCGACAACCACCCACCTGGTAACATGAAAACAAAAAATGGTCCAATCTCTCAGCAATACAATACTCCCCAATCCTGTGATTATTCCAGGTGAATTGACCATTACTGGGCTTGATATCAACTAAATTTAGAAAATCAATATTATCCCAAAGAAGTGTTGTCGAGGGCTCCAACCTCGCGCTAACCCCTGCTTCTCAAGCAGGTCAAATACAGCATTGAAGTCTCCAACCAAAATCCATGGGTGAAAGGGTGCCATGCTACAAACAAACCTAATATGTGACCATAAAATTTGCTTATCCCGAAAGTCAAAAGGCGCATAAATATTAGAGAAGAGGATAGCCTCCCCTCTCTCAAAACTAGAGGCAATCATGGACATAGAAGATTTAGACACCATCTAGACCATAGGATGTAACTTCCTCAGGTTTCAAAGGCAAGCCACACCACCAAAAGATCCAAATGCACCTATGCACTGACACTCCCCATTCCTCCATAACTATGACACTAAACCAAACATAGAATCCACAATAAGCTTTGTTTCCCATAGAAAAAGAACATCAAGACCTTGACCTCTGATCAAATCATGAACAACTTTTTGTCCTGGGCCATTGTTCAATCCCCTTACATTCCATGAAACAACTATCATTTTGGGGGATTTGAAAAGTGCGAATCCAGAGTCTTTACTGACCCTAACTCCACTAAAGTTTCACCCATTAGTTTAATTTTCTCCAAATCCTTCTTTCTACCAGGTTTAACTCTTTTCTCTACCCCACCTTTCTTAAGGTCCCTTTACATAAGGCCCAACTAAGAAGAGGGCTTGTTTATTTTAGCTGCCTCCAAACCAATAATATGCCTGAGGAGTGAAGAGTCCCCACCTCCTTTTGGGGCTTCAACAGGAGGAACATACACATTCATAAGCCCCACCTATTGATCAATGTCCATGAGAAAAGTCCCATCTCCCTTCGGATCTAAAGAAATTTAAAAAATGAGGCCTTCTTGGATTGATCCCACCATCACCCCTTGGTCCAAGTTCATTAAGCCTGGGTTCACTTCCTACTAGCTGAGATCATCCAATATTTCAAACCTATTAAAGGTATCCTCCTCCTACCTTTCCCTAAATGTCCTTTTTTGACCCTGATTCTTGTTGCGGGCTTTGACAGGAACAAAATCGTCTACATCTGCAGCATCACCTTGAGCAATGTTCTTCCCCTTATCAACCCTATAAGGGTTGCGAGGGGGTTGTGAAGACTGGGGCTCCAGCGGCTTGGCTCTAGGGCATCTACATTGTAAGTTCCCATATTCATGACAAAGACGACATCGGAAAGGAAGGGTTTCATAATCCAATTGTTTTACCCAAGAGTAAGAACCCACACACATAGCTATAGCATCTGGAAATGGATTACTTAAATCGATTTCAACACAGATACGAGCAAAAGTTATTACCTTTCTCCCCAAGGTTTGCATTGAAGATCCAATAGGATTTCCGAGCAATGAGGCTAACATGCGCAACACATCCTCCCGATAGCATTCCACCAGAAACTTAGGTAACCAAACCCACATTGTGACACGATTTGAGAGTTCCTCTGAAGGGTTAAAACCCGCATGCCAAGGCTTGATGAACAACCCCACCTGATTGTGGAAATATGGGCATCCCTCAAAGACCCTATTGCGGTCATCCATGCAATTAAATGTGACCATGCAATAATTGTTCACCAATAGCATAATATCCATTTCTCCCTCCAGAGCCCAAGTCCTTTGTGCCCTAGTCTCCAAAAACTGCAGAGAAACTCTCATCCCCAAAATCTTACAATAAAGTGAATGCTTGGAAAAATACTCAATATCTTCAGCAATCATCTCCAGTTGAATAACCAGTTTCGGCCTCTCTTTGCACCTCTCAAGATAGCCATTAACCTTTGAAATCCGATATCCATTGGACACACTAGCACCGGCAAACCCTAGATCAGGATAAAATAGATTATTAACAAAAGATTTAACACCATGGTTCGTGGAATTTGAGCCCAACGCTGCTCAAAAATCCAAACCAGGAGATGCCCCCAAAGCCTCTTCTTGCAAACTAGCCATCATGCCCGACACCAAAACCCACAACCCAACCAAATATGGAAAAGGAAAACCCACTCCCCAAAAACACCGACCACACACTCCCCCCAGACTCCTCTATGGAAGGAACACAAACTCTGACCCTCCACACCCCGCAAACTCCATAAAATGCAACAACCAAAAAATGGTGCACAGTCCAAGGACCACTCCACCACCACACCCACAAGCCTCCTCCCACAAAAGATGAATCTGCAGTAACACCACCCCTCCCTGCAACAGTAAACATGACCCTCCCCCAGCACACAGATAGAACAACATGATAACGAGCTAGGACACGAATGCCCTATCTCGACCTCTGCACTCGCATGCCATCTCGTCTTCTCGTCTATCATGTTTGGATTGCTTGAATCTTTTAATTATGAAAATTCATTATCATGCAAAGATTAGATTGAATTTCTAAATCAAGTTCAAAATCATGCAAGATGGAATTGAATTTTAATAAAATATCCTACAGCACATGCTAAATTACTAATTAATTGATCAATTCAATTAACTGATTAATTAAATCATTCCTTCAAATTCTCTCCAATCATTTATTTCTATCCTCTAATTTTCTTTTTTTCCAAAAAAACATTCAATCTGTCATCTCTAGTTAACAATTCAATCTATTTAATTGATCATTTCAATTAATTGATTAATTAAATCATTTTCTCAAATATCCTCCAATCATTCTTTTTCATCTTTCAATCATCTTTTTTCTCAACTAGTTAACTTATTTATCTATTCAATTAATTGAGTTCCACCTCCAAATCAGCACTTTAACTATCAATCAGCATGTGAGCTCACTTGAGTTCCACCTCTCATTCAATCTTCTCCAAAAATCTATAAATTTAGCATCAATTCTCTATTTTCAACAATCACAAACTTTGAATCTTTGTGTCATTTCCAGGTTAGTAGCGCAATATTTGAGAGCCAACATTCATCAAGGAAGAGAAGGACAATGAAAGCCATTTTTCGTTTATGGAATAGGGAGTTTTAATTAGATATTTTACATCCTTATTGTCACACATGCATTATTCCATTGATATTTGTTAGAATTCATAGCTAGAATAGGGATTCGTGATTTCCTTATTATTTCTAGTTATACAATGATGAATATTTTTGAGTTACATTTGGTGAACTCGACGTGAACTACAACTAATTTATCTTTTGTGTTTTCTTTTGTGTTTTTTCATATTTTTGTACGGACTTTTGCAAGTTTTTACAGGTTTCTGTATGGATTTTCGCAAGCGCGCAAATATTTTCGCATTCGTCATAATTGTTTCGCATTAGTCTAATTGTGTTATATTCATCATAATTGTTTGGCATTCGTCTAACTATGGTGCATTCATCATAATTGTGGTGCATTCGTCTACCTATTTCGCATTCATCTAACTGTGTTGCATTCGTCATAACTGTGTTGCATTCATCATAATGGTGTTGCATTCATCTAACTATGTTGCATTCATCATAAGTGTGTTTCATTCATCATAGGTGTGTTGCATTCATCGTAAGTGTGTTGCATTTGTCATAAGTGTGTTGCATAAGTCCTAATAGCATTGTGAATTAGTATTGACAGAAGTTCGCATCGGTCCTTATATCATGTTGCATTAGTATTGGCATCATTTCGCATTTGTTCAATTAACATTTTGCATTTGCTTGGTCAATATAATGCAATTTTGTTTTAGATTTGTCTTTGTATTTAATTGGTTTTCTAGTTACTGATTTCTTGTTTGCACCATGTGGTGAAAGGACAGAGAAGGCTTGATCATTCCCAGATTATTTTGAGACTACTTATAATTTTGATTGCAAGATCCTTTAGAGTTAATTCACTTTTGGATTTTGGGATTAAAATTGACGTGCATGATCTCACACTTCTTTTTGGTGCTTAAAACTGATATGGGATGCAATTAAAATTAGCATGACCTCACACTTCATTTTGGTGCTTAAAACTAATATGGGATGAAATTAAAATTGACATGTATGATTTCACACTTCATTTTGGTGTTTAAAAATGGGCATGCACATGCATATATCACACCTCAGTTTGGGCTTTAAAATTGATGTGAATCTGGTTTATCAATAGAGTAAATCACACATTGTTATATCTTAAGGGAAAATATTTGAGCACTTGCTCTCTGTTTAGAGTGGTTCTACTGTCAACACACACTATCCTCTCCCCTAACTTTCGTGGACCTAGATGCAAGAGAAAAATGTTAACGGCACTCAATTTCTTTTTTGAGAGGGCCTGCCTTTTGGAACCCCATTGGTTCTGAAAGGGAACAACCTAAAGTGCTAACGGGCTAAGGCCAAGTTTTTCTAAGCCACTATAAATAAATGTACTTGGGGATAAATTCACAAGTAACAGGTGGCGATGTGTCATATTGATGTAAGTCACCCTCAGTACCCATAGTGGCGCGTTAGAGCCCGCAAGGGCTGGGAGGCCTCATTAATTTGAGAAAAACACCTCATGTATGGCCACCCATATGGAACACTTATTAAGAACCAACTTAGTAGCCCAAATCCCACATTCATGACTCAGGGAGTGCGGATCATACCCCGTAGATACCCTTAATGTACCTTGCATTATGAAACATAAATCCCTCGGTGATAAGATCTCAAGATCTTCGAGGTAAGAGAGACTAACATGCCTGAGAAGTGTGTGTTGTGGAGTGGAGCCAGTGCTTTCAGACTCTCTAGTTGTTCATCTTGTTTCGGTATTTTATTGTAAGGGCTTCATTGAATGGTTTCCAATATCTAGCCTAGGAAGTGTCTGCTATGTTTTTACATGTATTGCTCATGTTAAACCAATATTGAGTCAGCTATTCGGCTAGTTCAAGCCCTTCACCTAGCATTACTCTAGTTCACAGAGTATGTTAGAGAAAAAATTCAATTGGCCATACTCATTTGTACACAATGTTCTCAAAATCGTCGAAAAACAGGTCAGCCCAAACAAAGTTACCTCAATAAACAGTCCTTTCAAAATAGAACAAACATTGCAAACATGGTCCTTGTCAAAATGGAAACATCTTATCTTTGTGATCATAGGTACATAATTCCTTCCATAGTCCTCATTATTGTCCTCATTATAGTCCTCATTTACATCTTTGGTTTGCATAAGTCCGTGCATAGTCCTCATTATCATCCTCATTATAGTCCTCATTTATATCCTTACTTTACGCAAGTCCTTGCATAGTCCTCATTATCATCTTCATTATAGTCCTCATTTACGTCCTTACTTTTCATAAGTCCTTCATAGTCCTTAATATCATCCTCATTATAGTTCTCATTTACATCTTTTCTTTGCATAAGTCCTTGCATAGTCCTCATTATCGTCCTTGTTATATTCCTCATTTACATCCTTACTTTACATAAGTCCTTGCATAGCCCTCATTATTGTCCTCATTATAGTCATCATTTACATTCTTACTTTGCATAAGCCCTTGCATAGTCCTCGTTATCATCCTCATTTACATCCTTTCTTTGCATAAGTCCTTGCATATTCCTCATTCTTGTCCTCATTATAGTCCTCATTTATGTCCTTACTTTGCATAAGTCCTTGCATAGTCCTCATTATCATCCTCATTATAGTTCTCATTTAAGTCCTCATTATCATCCTCATTATAGTCCTCATTTACATCCTTACTTTGCATACGTCCTTGCATAATCCTCATTATCATCCTCATTTTACATCTTGGTTCCTTATACCTTGATGTGAAAAGCTCCATCGTTACATAATAAGGCTCAATGATAAATATATATTGCACTATGAATAAAGGCACAAAAGTTCATGTATCTGTCATCAATCTATCCATTTCATTCTCTTATCTCATCATGTCGATTTTGTCTCAAGATCATTATCTCATCAAACATCTTTTCTCAAATCAATTCCATCATTCAATCATCTAGCATGCACTTTCATCAATTCTCTCTAATCTTTCATTCTCATATTTACTAACATTTCATCAACTTACTAACATTATTGTTAAATTGGTCTCAGTTCCATAATTTTTTGACCAATTTTCCGAGGGGGCATATTTACACCCTAAACATCACCAGGGCATACTGGCAGGAAATTTTTTGTTTTCTTTGAAACAACATTGTTCTGACATTGTCTCAAAGAGGGGAAAATGTAGACACCTAAAAATGTCTCATTGATCATATACTAATTATTCCTATAATTGATTACATAGTTCTTTAATTATTTAATTTAATTAATTAATCTTATTCGTCTAAATTCATATTTCTTCATAACATTATTAATTATTCAATTTATATTCTATCCTAATCAATTAATCATTTAAACCCTTTCCTAATATTAATTAAATACTTATTATTTAATTAATTATGATTTAATTCCTTTAATTAGTCATCATTTACACCCTTACTTTGCATAAGTCCTTGCATAGTCCTTATAGAGTCCTCATTTATACTATTGTCCTCATATAGTCTTACATCAGTCCTCATATAGTGTTCACCTACGTCCTTATATAGTCTCTATATATGTCCCTATAGAGTTCCCATATACATCGTCATAATCTTCACATAAGTCCTTGCATTTTCTTGCATAGTCCTTTTAGAGTCCTCATTTACATCCCATTTATGTCCTCATAATCATTGCATAAGTCCTCATTTTTGCATCGTCATAATCTCCATTTTAGTCCTTGTCTAATCTCCACATACGTTTGTCACAGTCCGTTGTCATTTGCACAATCATCTTAGAAGGTCATAGCATGAGTCATAATAGGTCTACCAGGTGATGGTTTTCTCCCCTTTGAGCAACCTAATCTAGTGCCAAACGACGATCAACGAGAAATCCTTGACGGCTTAGATAACTTGGCTTGGGAATTAAAGACAAGCGCACCTCAATACATTGGAGTGGAGTTTGAAATAAATCGATAATATAAGATTGCCCACAAAATTGATAGATAAATTGCGGAAGAACTCCTTCGACAAGAACTTGAGAGGCTTACATTATAAACACCTCAACAAATTCCACGTCCTAATCCCCAATAAAGAGTCAGGTCTAGTTTGCATACATTATAGTCCTTTGGTCTCAGTTCTTGCACTAATATCCTAAGTCTGTCATAGTCATTTACAGGTTTTAGTGTCCACATATAGAATTCTTAAATGCCTGTCACAAGGTCATAGAAAGCAAAAGGTAAGATGTGATGAACTTATAAGGCACCGAGAGGGGGGGGGATGAATCACTACAAGTAAAAATAATACAAATCTAATTATCAATTTCACCAACTTAAAACTCAATAGGCATATAAGAAATAACACCAAGTAAGCAATCACCACATAAAGCATAAACCACATGACACAAGAGATTATACGTGGAAAACCCAAATGGGAAAATTCACGGTGGGAGTTAGTACCCACAAAGATGCACTATCTGCAGTATAGAGATCTGACTG
This sequence comes from Cryptomeria japonica, assembly GCF_030272615.1. Taxonomy (NCBI): domain Eukaryota; kingdom Viridiplantae; phylum Streptophyta; class Pinopsida; order Cupressales; family Cupressaceae; genus Cryptomeria; species Cryptomeria japonica. The sequence goes on from NC_081414.1 coordinate 639,856,242, forward strand.
GTTAAGGTCTACAACACCCAGTTAGGGGCACACCTTGTTAGGAGTGTCTAAGCTCGGTTAAGAGCTGTACAATAAGGCCTATGAGGACCAGCCCTGTTAGGAGCTACCCAAGTTAATGTCACCTGGTTAGATGATTTAATGATCAGACCTATTAGGATCCGACTGCACCCTGTTAGGAGTGACCTTGTGAGAGGATTTTCTTTTTGCAACTTTTAGGGAGACAACAAGTTCAAATGATCTTATTATAACACCTTTAGTGTCTGATAAGATCTGCTTCCGAACATTACAACATCACATATATTTCATCTTAGAACTTCTCTTATCACCGCACTATCAGAAATACGCAATTCGCTAATGATCTCTCACACATTCAAGCTCATACTCGTATATCCCTTCATACCTCATCACACATCTTAAAAGCATTATTAGGTCAACTAGAACCTTGAAACAAATCCCTAGGTTCAATGTATCTAGACAATCTTGCATTGCACGCCTTAGTTATGTCAGCCATCGACATTACAAAACAAATTAAGTGTCGTTTTACCGATCTAAGTGATTTTCATCACTACCAGTTGAATGTCCATCAGAATACCTGCTCTGTCAATCAGATCTCATTCACCTGATCGAATCACCACATACGATCAAGAACATAACTTTATCTACCAGTCTTCATTGCTGCTACAAAACTGCATCATCCCATTCTTCGTAGATTTCCTATACCGGTTGTCAGAATATTACTTTGTCTGTCTTTTACCAGTTAAAGTCCTAATTACCGGTTCTGATAAAAACTGTCTTTGCTTACCAATTAAGTCTTGCTAGTTGAACTATAGAAATCAGATGAGTGTAGAAACATAGTTGTCATCAATGACAACATACAACATAGTCATCATACAACAATCTAATCAAACATGTATTGGTTGCATCAAGAAAACAAACAATTACCGATTTAGACCAAAAGATCAAATGCCAACAATCTCCCCCTTTGGCATTGATGGCAACACTTAGGAAAAATTTTGTCAACTAAGTGTGCAATATAAAAATTGACGAAATGACATGTACTCCCCCTTAGCAATTACTCCTATTACTCCCCCTTTACATTACATACAAATTTTTTACTGACTCTTTATCTATTACTCCCCCTTTGACAACAATGTCAAATAAAGAAGTAAAATACATCAAATATATATAAATTTTACATCAAAATTTGCACCAGAGCATATATTGATATAAGAGTCATAAACTCTTTACAAAGAAAGTTTAGAAAAAGCGTCACTGAAATGACACTTCAACTGTTGTAGATCATTATCCCATGTCTCTAACAGTGTGTCGGTAATCTCAACATGTGTCCTTATCTGCCTTGCTAATTCCTTCATTGCATCAACTGTGATCATCTTACGTGTAACCAAAATAGCCTCTGAATCCTTGTATGCTCATAGTAAAATTTCCACTTTAGGAATCAGTTGAGTCTGGAGCTCCTTTAATGATCTAACCTGTTTGACCTACTCATGTTCATACATCTCCAGTTTGTGATGGATTTCTACAAATCTACCAAAATGAATAGCTGAGTCATTCAGGGGTCTAAATGTTTCACTCAAGATTTCAAATTCTTTCTCAGCATCTTCCCTTTTCTCCTTCAAGTCAGCACAAAACAGTGAAAACTTTGAAATAGTACCCAAAATCTTTCCTCCGGTTTCCAGTGCATTCTTTAATGATCTAACCCGTTTGACCTGCTCATGTTCATAGTAAAATTTCCACTTTAGGAATCAGTTGAGTCTGGAGCTCCTTTAATGATCTAACCTGTTTGACCTGCTCATGTTCATACATCTCCAATTTGTGATGGATTTCTACAAATCTACCAAAATGAATAGCTGAGTCATTCAGGGGTCTAAATGTTTCACTCAAGATTTCAAATTCTTTCTCAGCATCTTCCCTTTTCTCCTTCAAGTCAGCACAAAACAGTGAAAACTTTGAAATAGTACCCAAAATCTTTATTAACCGTGAGTGCTACCTTACCTTTATCTATCTCAGACATTAGGTGTTTTGTCCTTTTCTTCTTGTAACCCTTTTCAACTGATATATATGTTGCATCTTCAAAAGTCTTGAGTTGATCTCCGACATCGGTAACCAACTATCCAAGTTTGTCAATGGGAGTAACAAAACTTTCAGTATTAGTCTCCAGTAGGAGACTAGACAAAATATCAACTGGTGTCTTGATTTTTTCTACCTAGATCTATATTATTTCTTCATTCTCTTCTTTTAAGCTCTAGATTGCATTGCTATTTCAATATCCATCAATTGAGAAAAACTCAGATTGTCCATATCAATAGGTCCTTTAATGCTAACCAAATCATCGTCATCATCATCAATTATTTTCTTCTCCTTTGTCTCCGTTTTCTCTGCATTTTCTTTCTTTGTTTTCTCCTTCACAATCTTATCTTCTTTTGTCTTCTCTTCCTCAGTGGTGTCCTTGACCAGTGGTGGTTGAGTTCCCACATTTTGTTCATTCAGTTGTGCTTCCTCATCCTTCTTTTCACCAGTCTCTTCCTTTTGACTGTCATCAATATCTACATTTACCGATGGGGTTTGAGTGTCATTAGGTTGTGTGTTCACCGGTGGCTCATCAAAGCTCTTTTCTTCAGTTTTCTTCTCCACTTGTTCCTCTTACTGCTCATGTTGTTCAAACATTTCAACATCAACATCAAATACATCTATATTACCAATAGTATTATGAGCATTGTCTCTGGTGTTATCATTAAAAATTATCTCCGGTTCAGTATTAATAGGATCATCTTGCATATACTTGTTATTCGGTTCAAAATTTGTGATCTTAACACCTTTAGGAAGTTCATCTGAATTGAAACTTTCAGAACTACCTTCCTCAACTTGTTCATCTTTTTCTTCATCCAAGATCAGACCTAAAGGCTTCTTGATCAAGATCTCAGCCTCCTTCTGGACTAATTCGATCTCTCCTATTAACATTCTTGTTAATCTCTTTTTGGATCTTAATGATGCTTTTGCATTAACCCTTATTGCTTCAATCTCCTCTTCACTTGCTTCCGGTTGTAGGTGCTTAAAGTTATAATCAATGAATTTTTTGTCTTGGCTAATGGCAGCCTGCCACCTTGCATCAATTAAGTTATACAAAGAATTTGGAATCTGCCCTTGCAGCTCAATGAGGGCTCTACTAAATTTATTCATATTGAAGATGATTGCATCTTCAATCTCCCTTTGTTGACTTTCAGATAAATGAATAAACAATGTGTTCAAACCTTTGTATATTCCATAATCCTTAATTATTTGAACCATCCTATTGAAAGAGTCTACTAATGTAAATGGTTTCTTAGGTGATTTTCCCTTACCGGTTTCATTGTTGGCATTTGCATGAAGATTGCATTAATGATTTGATAAATTGTCATTGATGTCAATTAATCGGTAATGATGTTGTTGTAATATTGTTTTGTAACTGGTAGGAAGAGCTAGTGAAAGGAAACTGTAACCAGTAGGTTAGTTTGTGGAGTGAACCAGTATTGCTAAGTATCAGAGAGTTGAACTGGTAAACCCTACTTGTTGTTTTGATAAACCCTAACCGTTTAAGTTTGGTGAATTGCTTATATTGGTTATGATCTGATGATGAGCGGTAATGATTATGACACGTATGCATATTGTATGAAGAGAGTTTCAAAGTGATTTTGGCGGGTTGAGGTAATGGCTTTTTGTCTTGGGAATGAGCTAGTATACTGCATATAATGCAAAGTGCGTGATGAGTTACTAAGTTCGATGAAGCGGTGATCAAGGAGCGGTCAAGACTTTCTTGAATGATGTGTAGAGATTGTTATGTAATTAAATGGTCATACTTGAACCGACTTGTTTGTAATCTCTATGAGAATTAGGTTTTTGTTGTGTTACCAACCTAGTTGATTTGTTTATAATGTCGATGAGTTGTTTTAGTTTGAGTGTGTTGCCAAAGTTGAATTGAGTGTGTGGTTGTCGGACCAGATGTTGTGTCTACAGTTTGAGTAAAGGCAGATAGGAGCATGAAAAGGATATGAACAAGCAAGTGAAGTGTTATTCAAGTAAAGGAAGATAGGAGCATGAAAAGGATATGAACAAGAAAACTCTTGTTGTTTTCTAACAATTACAATAGTTAAATCGCCTAACCGGGTAAGCTCTAACAAACTTGGTGTTATTGAAATCCTCTAACAAGGTGATCCATTAGCTTGGATTCTAAATCCTTTACAAAGGTTTCTCCTCACAGGGTATTGCTTCTAACAAGGCATTATAGTCAATCCCTTGACCGGGTGGTTCCTAACAGGATCAATTCTTAACAAGACTTTTAGTAAAATCTTTAACAGGCTTGTCTCCTAACAGGGTGAACTTCAGAAGAGTTCAGATAGTTATCTTGTGAGTCTCATCTAGTCGTGGTTTTTCCCATTTGGTTTTCCATGTCAAAAATATTGTGTCAAGTGGTGAATGTTTTTGTGGTTATGTTTCATTATGGTTGATTTGCTTAACTACTTAATCCACTTTGATAAGTCAATATAATCGGCAACAATATGAAGTTTTACTTATATCAGTAAAAGTATTTGGATGTTTGTAAGTTACAAGTTGATTACTATTATCTATTGTAACAGTCAACCGATTTAGCTTGACAGTTTTTATCTTGATAGAGATATTGCATTTATAGTTCTAAGTTTACTTTGAGAGGTTGATTTTGGGATTGGTGAAGTTTTATCAGTTTTTCTATCTACTGATTCAACCCCCCCTCTTAGTAGTTGACCGGATCCTTGTTCTTTCATCATACCGTCAATTGGTATCAGAGCTTCTCGGGTCCTCTAAGTTCTTAGCCGAACAGCTTGAGGTAAAGATCTTGTAGATCATGATGAAGAAGGAAAGTCTGAAGTTTAATAGAGAGAATTATAGGATATGGAGTGACAGAATGAACATTTATATCAAGAGTCTTGGAAATCAATACTGGGAACATGTTAATACTCAATATGTTGCACCTACTGGGATTATGACTGATGATCAAAAGAAAGAGAAACAAGAAAACAATAAAGCACTGGAGGCTATTATCATCTCTTTATCTAATGTTGAATATGTTGATGTTTATGGTATGGTGACTGCACATGAGGTATGGAAGAAACTTGAAGAGATTTATATCAGTGATGAATATGTGAAGATTTCCAAGGAAGAGAGTCTAAGAGGTAAGTTTGATGACATGCGGATGGCTAAAGGTGAGAATATCCAACAGTATGGTCAAAGGATAAAAGATATAGTTGGTGAGATTAAGAGTGTTGGTGGTGAAATGGATGATGCCACAGTAGTAAGTAAGGTTTTGAGAACCCTGCTACCGGTCTACGCTATCCGAGTTGCTACCATTCAGGAGTTGAAATCTATTGACAAAACCAAGGTAACACTTGACTCCATCATTGGTAAGCTTACTGCTTTTGAATTAAATGGTTATGATGATAGTATTCAGAAATCTGAATTGGCATTTAGAGATTTTGTTTCTAACCCATCTATGAGAAAAAGTAGAGATGTCAGTCACAATTATGAATCTAGATCTAGCAGAGAAGTCAATGATGAAGACAATTTAGTTGAGCTTGAAGCTTTGTTGGACAAGCGGTTTCCCAGAGGTACCGACAAATATAGAGGTAAATTACCTTTGAAATGTTTTGCATGCAACAAGATTGGACACATATCTGCTAACTGTCCTAATGGTGATAATGAGCACAAGCAAGACAAGTTCAAGAAGTACAAGGGGAAAAAGAAAGAGAGATTGTCTTATTGCAGTTGATGGTGGTATCACTAATGAGGAATCTGATGGTGATGCTAATGAAGACATTGTATTTGTAGCTATTAAAGAAGAATCATTTGATCAGAAAGCTTTAGTTTCACGAATGGATAATTCTAATGATTGGATCATTGATAGTGGTTGTTCACATCACATGACCGGTGACCAGAGAAAATTTCTTTCTTTAAAGGAATTTGATGGCAGAGTTGTAAGATTTGGTAATGACTCACCCTGCATGGTTAAAGGTAAGGGAACTATTTCTCTTAATGGAAAGAGCAATGTAGATGATTTCTACTGGATTGAAGGCCTTAAGAACAATCTGTTGAGTGTTGCCCAACTCAATGATAGAGGATATCCATTGTAGTTTAAAAACGGCATGTGCAAAATCTATGGGAGAAAAGGTGAACTGATTGCAACTGGCAAGTAGACTAAAGGAATCCTATTTCACCTAAATCCTAAAGTCAGCAACTATTTAATTGCTAAAGTAGATGAAAGTTGGCTTTGGCATAGGAGATTTCGTCATTTGAATTTTGATAACATTGTTAAAGTGAGTAAGTCAAAGACAATGAGAGGTTTGCCTCAATTGGACAAACCGGTTAATGCTCTTTGTAAGGAATGTTAGTTGGGAAAGATGGCATCCTCAACTTTCAAGAGCAAGTCTTTTTCAACCGAGAATCTGTTAGATTTGGTTCATACAGACCTATGTGGACCAATAAGAACTAAAAGTATTCAAGGTGATAGATATTTCATGATATTCACTAATGATTGCTCAAGGATGATGTGGATCACATTCTTGAAGGATAAAACAAAGGCATTTGGTAAGTTCAAGGCATTCAGAGCCTTAGCCGAAAAGGAGAGTGGAAAGAAGATAAAGTGTTTGAGGACAGATCCGATAGTTCTGATACTTAATGTTAAGTACAGATGCCAAACTAATAAGATTACAAACACATTGCTAGATGTGACCCGGTTAAGGGATTTCCCTCAAATCTGTTAGGATCTTCACCTTGTTAGAAGTGACCTTGTTAAAGGATTTCAAACACTCAATCAGGATGTCACCTTGCTAGAGGGTTTTACAAATAAGACTGTTAAGTCCACTCGGTTAAGAGATTTTCTGTCACTTTACAAAAATAACAGTAATAAAAATCTATCTACAACTTCACATCTAAAATGCTAAAGCATATTCTTATTTGCTCAATACAATATAGACATAGAACTAATCTTGTCCTACTGCTGGGCTCTATACTCTATTATTCAAACAAGTCTTCAAGCTTTTGTGCTCGGTAATCACTATGTAGCATCCCTGTGCATACACTTGCCCGCATACATTGTTTATCAATCAGCTCCTTATTTATAAACAATTCGCAATCACTTAATCTCCTTGATCACATTTCCCATGATCAATCATAACCATCATATTTTCAAACTTTGACCAGGTTCAATGTATCCTTCGATCTAAAAACATTTTACCCCGCCTAGGAACTTGCATACATTTCTTGGAACTTGTGCTAGGGTATTGCGGTTCAATTTGAGTTGTAGATCTTCCTGTCAATTTTCCTTTGCCATAGATTCTTTAACAAACTTCATTCATGGCATACCAATCATTTAATCATAGCCAGCTCATCAGCTTCCTTCATTAAATAATGCTTTTATCATTTAATGCATTATGTTATTACTCGGTTGCAACTTGATAAATACTAAACTTCACTCGGTAGACATTCTGCCTTCATTAACCAATAGCGATAACCTTAGGGTTTACCGACTAGGTTCTTTGCTCGGTAACATAGTGTAGTATTAGCCTTACAATCAATAACATATGTATGATATCAAAACAATCTAAACATCATTATCTCATCATTGTCTAACTCGGTAATAGTTGCCCATTGAATAACTTATTTCTCCCCTTATTCATCATATTCTTTCTGTGTCTTTTACCGACATCTTTATACTCATCAAATCATACTGAATTAGAAAATCAATTTCTTGACATCAATGACAAAATAATAATATTAAGACAGTAAAAAATCCTTGATCAGTTTTATCCATAATCATCAACAACCTTCTCAATATCCTTATTGAAATGCCAACAATCTCTCCTTGTCTATTATAATGCCAAATGCCAACAATCTCCCCCTTTGGCATTGATGGCAAAACCAATTGATTTGACCTTATTGATTCGGATTGCTGTGAGATTTTGAAATGCTGAAATGCTCTCCCCCTATCATCAGAATTCTCTCCCATACATTAGTCTTCTCCTCTTCTTTTGTCTTCTCCCCCTTTGACAACAATGCCAAAAAGTAAAGAACTAAAACATAATTTCATCTTGTATGAAGTGATTTCCTGCTGTTGTGTGTCAATTTAGTTTCGGTCAGAGCATTTATGTCTTAAATTCTTGTTCCCTATATTATTTCCTATATTGTTTCCTGCACACCTTTAGAAAACATCCTAAAGTGTGTAAATCAGCATCAACTCCTAAAAGATATTATGTAGAGTCATCGAATTGATGCTTTCACCGAACTCGGTTAGTGAGTAGAAGATAGGGGTAGGACCCCTAACTTACTTCTGAGATACTCAAAAGTGTCCCTTGGTAGTGGCTTGGTGAAGATATCTACTATTTGTTCATTTGTGCTAACATATTCCAACACCACTTTCTTCTCTTGAGCTTCTTCTCTAAGATAATGATATTTGATAGAGATGTGCTTTGTCTTAGAGTGCATAACAGGATTCTTTGAAATGTTAATGGCACTAGTATTGTCACAGAATATAGTTACTGGCTTGGTAACTTCTCATTTATACCTTCCAACAGTTGTTTGATCCATGCTATGTTGGTACAATTCAATGTTGCAGCAACGTATTCAGCTTCTATTGTTGACTGTGAAACACATCCTTGTTTCTTGCTAAGCCAACTCACTAGTCTTTCTCCTAAAAAGAAAGCTCCTCCACTTGTGCTTTTCCTGTCATCAATGTTGCCTGCCCAATCAGCATTGGTATAAACTTTTAAATAAAAGTCATTTCCTTTCTGATATATTAAGCCATAATCCTCAGTGCCTTTCAAGTATCTAAAAATTCTTTTGATTGTTGTCATGTGTGTTTCCTTAGGATCTGCAGAGAATCTTGCAACTATACCTACTGCATGTGCTATGCCTGGCCTATTGTGAACAACATATTGCAACTTTCCAATCATGGATCGGTAAACTATCTCATCAACAGATGCATATTCATCATTCTTTGATAGTTTATAGTTGGTAGTCATAGGAGTACTTATTGGTTTTGAATCCTCCATTCCAAATTTCTTCAAGATTTCCTTTATGTACTTGGATTGAGTAATGAAAATCTCATTTTTCATTTGCAGTATCTGTAAACCTATAAAATACTTTATCTCACTGATTAATGACATCTCAAATTTTTTGCTCATTTCATTTCCAAAGTTCTTGCATAAAGAGTCATTTCCACAAAATATAATATCATCAACAAATATGGCTGAGATTAGTATTCCATTTTCATCATTCTTCATGTACATGTTATTGTTTTCACTTGTCCTTATAAAACCAATTTTGATCAAATAAGAGTGCAATCTTTCATACCATGCTCTAGGTGCTTGTTTCAGACCATATAAAGCTTTGTTCAATTTACATACCTGATCTTTATTCTTGTCTTCAACAAATCCTTCAGGTTGTTCAATAAAAACTTCTTCTTCTAATATACCATTCAGAAATGCAGATTTGACATCCATTTGATATACCTTGAAAATTTTGAAAGCAACATATGCCAACAATGTTCTTACTCCTTCAAGTCTAGCCACAGGTGCAAAAGTTTCACCATAATCAATTCCTTCTTCTTGAGCATAACCTTTGCAAACTAGTCTTGCTTTATTTCGAATGACCTCACCTTTTTCATTCAGCTTGTTTCTAAAAATCCACTTTGTACCAATTACATTTTTGTCCTTCGGTCTTGGGACTAGTGTCCATGTGTCATTCTTCTTGATTTGATCAATCTCTTCTATCATAGCATTTATCCAATCTTCACTATTAAATGCCTCTTTCACTATTCTCGGTTCAAATTCAGATATCAGACATGTGTTATGTCTCAGTTTGTTCCTTGTCATTACTGGATCATTCTTATCTCCTATAATCTGACTTGATGCATGATGTCTTTTGACATACTTGGCTAATACAGGCGCGGTAGGCTCTGTATGATCTTCTTCATCACTCGGTAACTGGATATTCTCTTCATTTCCTTCTGCAGTTTTCTCGGTAGGACTTGTCAGTTGAACATAGACAAATTCATCATAATCTTCTGGTTCCTTGGAGTTTCCTTCATCATTTCTTTCTGCAAATTCATCAATTTTCACATTTGCACTTTCTACTATTTTGTTAGATGATTTGATCAAACATTTAAATGTTTTACTTCTAGAAGAGTAACCAAGAAATGTTCCTTCTTCACTTTTCTAATCAAACTTGCCATTTCTATCATCTTTGTGTACATAGCATCTACTTCCAAAGATTTTAAAATAACTTTCATTAGGTTTATTGTCATACCAGATTTCATATGGTGTCTTCAAAGTACCTTTCTTCAGTTGTACTTGTTTCAGGGTGTAAACTGTTGTGTTTATTGCTTCTCTCCAAAATGTTTGTGGCACTTTCTTTTCAGTCATCAGGATTCTGGCACAATCCATAATAGATCTATTTCTTCTCTCAGTAATTCCATTTTGTTGTGGAGTTCTCGATGCAGATACTTGTCTTTTTATACCATGATCATTGCAGAATAAGTTGACCTCATCAGATGTGAACTCTCCTCCTCTATCTGATCTAAGACATTTCAGTTGTCTTCTTGTTTCATTTTCAACTCTTGCCTTGTACCATTTAAACATTTCAAAAGCTTCTAATTTTTCTTTTAAAAACATAACTGACATCATCCTTGAGTAATCATCCACAAATAATATGAAATATTTATCACCATAATAACTTTGAACTTTCATAAGACCACAAAGATCAGTGTGCACAAGATCTAAAATTCCCTTAGAAGTGTAAGACTTACATGTAAAGCTTGATCTTGTCATTTTACCCATCTGGCATCCTCGGCATATAGCATTCTCAGGTTTTTCCAAACTCTGTAGACCTCTTACTCGGTGCTTCTTACTTATTTTGATCAGATTATCAAAATTTACATGACAAAACCTTTTATGCCATAACCAGGTATCATCTATCTTTGCATATAGACACTTATTCTGAGTTGAGTCAAGGTGAAATGTGTTACCTTTTGTTTGTGTCCCGGTAGTAGCTAACTTCCCATTCTTGTCATAAACTTTGACAATTCCTTTCTGAAATTATATTCGGCGTCCTGTATTGTTTAGTTGTGCTACACTCAACAAATTAAATTTCAAACCTTCAACACAATAAACATCATTGCACTTTGCATTGTCAAGAAGTGTTATGGATCCTTTACCTTTTACCGGACATGGTGCATCATTACCAAATCTTACATAGCCTCCATCATAGTCTTCTAACATAACTAACTTGTGTTTATCACCTGTCATGTGATGTGAGCATCCACTATCTATGATCCAAGAATCATTAGTATTTATGTGAGATATTAGGGCTTTTTCTTCATACCTTTCTTCATCCGATCCATCTTTGATAGCCACATAAACTACTTCCTCTGTATCAGTTTTATCTAATTTATCATCATTGGATTCCTCATCGGCTATTAAGCATGACTTTCTTTCTCTTCTTCTGAAGTCTTGGTGTCCTCTGTAATGATTATCTTTCTATCTATCATCTCGGTAATCTCTCTTTTCAGTAGATTCTTTGTCAGGACAGTTAGAAGCCATATGTCCTATCTTATCACAATTGAAACATTTCAAAGGTAGTTTTCCTTTATACTTACCTTTGCCTCTTAGTAACCTTCTGGCTAAAAGTGCTTCAAACTCTTCTTGCTTTCTGATTTCCTCATATAGTTTGTGTACTTCCTCTAAGTTCTTGCGAAATCTTTCACTTGCTCCACTGTGATCCCCTTTAGTGTACTTACTCATTATATCATTGTAATCATTAGATTCATCAAAGATGAAAAGAACTAAATGCAGATTCAACTTTATTTACCGATGACCCACTGTTATCAAAGTTACTTAACTCAAATGCATGTAGCTTACCAATAGTAGCATCTAAAGAAACTGGCATATTGGGTACAGACCTCAATTCATTGATTGCAGAGACTCGGATTGCATAAGCTGGTAGAAGGGTTCTTAACAACTTACTTATTATATCCTTTTCTTCAATAGTTCCACCCGCTCCTTTGATTTGATTGACAATCTCCTTTAGTCTTGTATTGTACTGGGTTACGTTCTCACCTTCATTCATCCTCATAGATTCAAGTTGTCCTCTTAGACTATCCACTTTTGCTCTTTGTACATGTTCATCACCTCCATACACAGATATGAGTTTGTCCCACATTGCCTTTGCATCATTGCAGCCTTCTAGATCATTAAACTCTGAATCGATCAATGCAGATGTTATTTCAATCATTGCTTGAATATGTTCTTGCTTTGCCTTTATCTCTTCCATTGTCAATGGATAGGTGCTCGGTGTGATGTAATCATTCTCTAGATAATATACAACATATTCTCCAACTCCTGATAGGTGCAGCTTCATCCTTTTCTGCCATGTAGAGAAACTTGACTTGTTCAGCTTCGGTGCATCCCTCTTATACATCTTTGGATATTTTCCTCAAGTACCTTTAAACTTTTTCTTTCAGAGTCCAAAGCTCTGATACTAATTGATAGTTCTGATACTTAATGTTAAGTACAGATTCCAAACTAATAAGATGAGGGGGGGGGTGAATCATACAAACTTAATCTTCCATAAAACATCAGATTCAACTTCGGTAACCTATACTTCAGTAATATAACCAAAACTGCTAAAAATGCAAACTCAAAAGCATATAAACATCATAACACTCATAAAACCATATTTAACGTGGAAACCCCAATAGGGAAAAACCACTGTGGGATTTCAGACCCACTAAGAAATATACTCTTCTAGAGTATGCTCGGTTAAAAGCAAATCCTGTTAAAGATTACAAACACATTGCTAGATGTGACCCGGTTAAGGGATTTCCCTCAGATCTGTTAGGATCTTCACCTTGTTAGAAGTGACCTTGCTAAAGGATTTCAAACACTCAATCAGAATGTCACCTTGCTAGAGGGTTTTACAAATAAAACTGTTAAGTCCACTCAGTTAAGAGATTTTCTGTCACTTTACAAAAATAATAGTAATAAAAATCTATCTGCAACTTCACATCTAAAATGCTAAAGCATATTCTTATTTGCTCAATACAATATAGACATAGAACTAATCTTGTCCTACTGCTGGGCTCTATACTCTATTATTCAAACAAGTCTTCAAGCTTTTGTGCTCGGCAATCACTATGTAGCATCCCTGTGCATACACTTGCCCGCATACATTGTTTATCAATTAGTTCCTTATTTATAAACAATTCGCCAATCGCTTAATCTCCTTGATCACATTTCCCATGATCAATCATAACCATCATATCTTCAAACTTTGACCAGTTTCAATGTATCATTCAATCTGAAAATGTTTTACCTCGCCTAGGAACTTGCATACATTTCTTGGAACTTGTGCTAGGGTATTGCGGTTCAATCTGAGCTGTAGATCTTCCTGTCGATTTTCCTTTGCCATAGATTCTTTAACAAACTTCATTCACGGCATACCAATCATTTAATCATAGCCAGCTCATCAGCTTCCTTCATTAAATAATGCTTTTATCATTTAATGCATTATGTTATTACTCGATTGCAACTCGGTAAATACTAAACTTCACTCGGTAGCGATAACCTTAGGGTTTACCGACTAGGTTCCTTAGGGTTTACCGACTAGCTCCTTTGCTCGGTAACATAGTGTAGTATTAACCTTACAATCAATAACATATGTATGATATCAAAACAATGTAAACATCATGATCTCATCATTGTCTAACTCGGTAATAGTTGCCCATTGAATAACTTATTTCTCCCCTTATTCATCATATTCTTTCTGTGTCTTTTACCGACATCTTTATACTCATCAAATCATACTTCTCAAGATATGGCAACATCATACTGAATTAGAAAATCAATTTCTTGACATCAATGACAAAATAATAATATTAAGACAGTAAAACATCCTTGATCAGTTTTATCCATAATCATCAACAACCTTCTCAATATCCTTATTGAAATGCCAACAATCTCTCCTTGTTTGTTATAATGCCAAATGCCAACAAGATCAAGCCAAAGAATTCACTTCTGAGGAATTCACTAGATATTGTGAAGAGAATGGTATCAAACGGCGATTTTTTGCACCGAGGACACCACAATAGAATGGTATTGCAGAAAGAAACAACTGGTCATTTTTTGAAGTTGCTAGGATGATGTTGATACAAGGAGGTGTAGCAAAAACCTTTTGGAGAGAAGCTGTTAGCACGACTGTCTACACAATGAACAGGATTCTGGTAAAAAGAGGTAAGGACAAGACTCCTTATGAATACTAGTATGGTAGATCACCTAATGTTGGTTATTTCAAGATATTTGGTAGCAAATGTTTTATTAAGAGAGGTGACTATATTATCAAATTTGAGGCTAAAAGTGATGAAGGTATATTTCTTGGTTATTCCACCAAGAGTAAGGCCTACAAGTGTTTTAACAACCAGACATGGAGAATCATAGAGAGTGTTGATGTTTGAGTGGATGAGTATCCTGAAGTCTTAAGGGAAACCAGTGTGGAGAAAAAGGATGAAGATCCTTGCATTTTTTTTTTGGAACCAGAACCTGTGAAACCTGAAACCGGTAAAGAGAATATTGATGTACTAGTTCAACCAAAATAGGTAGATTTAGAAGAAGATGATGATAATAAAGATGAACCTGAAGATAATGATCATGTTATTCTGAGGTATGTGAGACTCAATCACAATCCTGAATAGATTATTGGAGATAAGGATGCTGGAGTGCTAACCAGAAGAAGAATCAGAGAGAATTCTTGCATGATCTCCACTATTGAGCCTAGAACTGCTAAGGAAGCATTTGGTGATGATCATTGGGTTAAACTTATGGACGAGGATCTTGAAAAAATTGAGAAGAACAACACATTGAATCTAGTACCCCGACCGGTAAATAAAAATGTGATAGGCACTAAGTGGGTTTCTAGGAACAAATTGAATGAAGATGGTGTTGTAGTTCACAACAAAGCTAGATTGGTTTGCAAAGGTTATGCACAAGAAGAAGGATAATATTATGGCGAGAATTTTGCACCAATGGCAAGACTAGAAGGTGTCAGAACTTTACTGGCCTTTGTAGCTCATACAAAATTCAAAGTATATTAGATGGATGTGAAACCTGCATTTTTTAATGGAATATTGGAAGAAGAAGTATACATTAAGCAACCAGATGGTTATGCTTTAACTAACAAGAAGGACATGGTATGTAAGTTGCACAAGGCACTATATGGATTAAAGCAAGCACCGAGAGCATGGTATGAAAGGCTTCATTCACACCTGATGAAGATAGGATTTCAGAGAACTAGTGAAGACAACAACATATATCTCAAATCTGAAAGAGATAAAATACTGGTTAGTGAAGTGTTTGTAGATGATATCATATTTGGAGGAAATGATGACCTGAGCAATGACTTTGCAAATGAAATGAAAAGTGAGTTTGAAATGTCTCTAGTGGGAGAGAAAAAAATTCATAGGTTTACAAATACAACAAATGAAGAGTGGTATTTTCATCACACAGTTTAAGTATGTGAAGGAGGTATTAAAGACATTTGGTATGAGTGATTGTAAACTAGTTGGGACACCAATGGTTACAAGTTGTAAGTTTTCTAAGGAAGATGAGGCCACATCTATTGATGAGAAAGAGTACAGGTCAATGATTGGAAAATTGCAATATGTTGTTCACAACAGACCAAATATAGCTCATGCAGATGGTCTAGTTGCAATATTTTAGAAGAATCCGAAGGAAACACATTTGACAGAAACCAAGAGGATTTTTAGATATTTGAAAGGTACCGTTGACTATGGATTATGGTATCCATATGAAGGAAACTTTGATTTGAAGGTGTACACAAATGCAGATTGGGCAGGTAATGTTGATGACCGGAAAAGCACAACCGATGGAGTATTCTTTCTAGGAAGAAGACTTGTTTCATGGAGTAGCAAGAAGCAGAGTTGTATTTCACAGTCTACTACTAAAGCTGAGTATGTTGCGGCTTATATGAATTGTACCCAGGCTATCTGGATGAGGCAAATTTTGGAAGGTTTTAAGATGACGTTTACAGAACCTGGAAAGATCTTATGTGACCATACCAGTGCCATAAATATT